>NW_027310104.1:77500-90000 GCF_047496795.1 Chiloscyllium punctatum | reverse complement strand
TATAAATCAGTAACCACCGACACTTAGAATATTTTCGAGTTGGTATAAATCAGTAACCACTGACACTTAGAATTTTTTCGAGTTGGTATAAATCAGTAACCACTGACACTTAGAATATTTTCGGGTTGGTATAAATCAGTAACCACCGACACTTAGAATATTTTCGGGTTGGTATAAATCAGTAACCACTGACACTTAGAATTTTTTCGGGTCGGTACAAATCAGTAACCACTGACACTTAGAATATTTTCGGGTTGGTATAAATCAGTAACCACCGACACTTAGAATATTTTCGAGTTGGTATAAATCAGTAACCACTGACACTTAGAATTTTTTCGAGTTGGTATAAATCAGTAACCACTGACACTTAGAATATTTTCGGGTTGGTATAAATCAGTAACCACCGACACTTAGAATATTTTCGAGTTGGTATAAATCAGTAACCACTGACACTTAGAATATTTTCGACTTGGTATAAATCAGTAACCACTGACACTTAGAATATTTTCGGGTTGGTATAAATCAGTAACCACCGACACTTAGAATATTTTCGAGTTGGTATAAATCAGTAACCACCGACACTTAGAATTTTTTCGAGTTGGTATAAATCAGTAACCACTGACACTTAGAATATTTTCGGGTTGGTATAAATCAGTAACCACCGACACTTAGAATATTTTCGAGTTGGTATAAATCAGTAACCACTGACACTTAGAATTTTTTCGAGTTGGTATAAATCAGTAACCACTGACACTTAGAATATTTTCGACTTGGTATAAATCAGTAACCACTGACACTTAGAATATTTTCGGGTAGGTATAAATCAGTAACCACCGACACTTAGAATATTTTCGAGTTGGTATAAATCAGTAACCACCGACACTTAGAATTTTTTCGAGTTGGTATAAATCAGTAACCACTGACACTTAGAATTTTTTCGGGTTGGTATAAATCAGTAACCACCGACACTTAGAATATTTTCGAGTTGGTATAAATCAGTAACCACTGACACTTAGAATTTTTTCGGGTCGGTATAAATCAGTAACCACTGACACTTAGAATTTTTTCGAGTTGGTATAAATCAGTAACCACTGACACTTAGAATATTTTCGGGTTGGTATAAATCAGTAACCACTGACACTTAGAATTTTTTCGACTTGGTATAAATCAGTAACCACTGACACTTAGAATTTTTTCGGGTTGGTATAAATCAGTAACCACTGACACTTAGAATATTTTCGGGTTGGTATAAATCAGTAACCACTGACACTTAGAATTTTTTCGGGTTGGTATAAATCAGTAACCACCGACACTTAGAATTTTTTCGGCTCAGTAGAAATCAGTAACCAAGCGCATTTTTGAATTGGTTACTGATTTCTCCGTTCGAGTTGCGGCTGCGGTTGGCTTCAAATAGTGGTGGGGGCTTAATTATCGCCGAGGGGAGCATGTCCCGGTGGTGTGGCCGAGGATGGAGTGCCTTTTGAAGGGGGTGTTTCTGAATTTGGACCCTTTTTGAGTTGCATGGCCGGATGGGTGTGGTTTTGAAGGGTGTGTCTGTCTGGAGTGGCACCGGCGTTGGTGTGAGGCTGAGGGTGGGCGTTCGGTTCCTGGTTAGGGATAGGGAAAGGGTGAGACTTAGCTTTAGTGCTCGTGCCCCCGATTTTGGTAATGTTTGACGTCAATTTTCCAAGGAGGCGAATGCAAGGCTTCAGAGGGACTTTGAGTGTTCGGGGGCGGGGTAGCTCAGCCGGATTTGCCCCGGCGGTTCTGCGGACGGTGTTGACTTCGAGGGCGGACCGGCCCCCGTGTTCAGTCCGAATATCGTGCATTGTTAACGGCGGGAAGTGTTCCAAAAGGGAATGGGATTGAATGTGACTGCTGAAGCCGACTTTGAGACCTGTAACGCGGGTAGCTCAGCCGGATTTGACCCGGCGGTTCTGGCGACGGTCTCGCCTTCGAGGGGGGAGCGCCCCGCGTGTTCAGGCCGAATTTTGTGCATTTCCATCGGCGGGAAGAGGTCCAAACGGGAATGGGATTGAATGTGACTGCTGAAGCCGACATTGAGACCTCTAACGCGGGTAGCTCGGCAGGATTTGACCCGGCGGTTCTGCCGAAGGTCTCACCTTCGAGGGGGGAGCGTCCCGCGTGTTCAGGCCGAATATCGTGCATTGTTAACGGCGGGAAGTGTTCCAAACGGGAATGGGATTGAATGTGACTGCTGAAGCCGACATTGAGACCTCTAACGCGGGTAGCTCGGCCGGATTTGACCCGGCGGTTCTGGCGACGGTCTCGCCTTCGAGGGGGGAGCGTCCCGCGTGTTCAGGCCGAATTTTGTGCATTTCCATCGGCGGGAAGAGGTCCAAACGGGAATGGGATTGAATGTGACTGCTGAAGCCGACATTGAGACCTCTAACGCGGGTAGCTCGGCCGGATTTGACCCGGCGGTTCTGCCGAAGGTCTCACCTTCGAGGGGGGAGCGTCCCGCGTGTTCAGGCCGAATTTTGTGCATTTCCATCGGCGGGAAGAGGTCCAAACGGGAATGGGATTGAATGTGACTGCTGAAGCCGACATTGAGACCTCTAACGCGGGTAGCTCGGCCGGATTTGACCCGGCGGTTCTGCCGAAGGTCTCACCTTCGAGGGGGGAGCGCCCACCGTGTACAGGCCGATTTTCATGCATTTCCAACCGTGGGAAGGGGTCCGAAAGGGGATGGGGGTGAACGTGACTGCTCAACCCGACTTTGAGACCTGTAACGCGGGTAGCTCAGCCGGATTTGACCCGGCGGTTCTGGCGACGGTCTCGCCTTCGAGGGGGGAGCGCCCCGCGTGTTCAGGCCGAATTTTGTGCATTTCCATCGGCGGGAAGAGGTCCAAACGGGAATGGGATTGAATGTGACTGCTGAAGCCGACATTGAGACCTCTAACGCGGGTAGCTCGGCAGGATTTGACCCGGCGGTTCTGCCGAAGGTCTCACCTTCGAGGGGGGAGCGCCCACCGTGTACAGGCCGATTTTCATGCATTTCCAACCGTGGGAAGGGGGCCGAAAGGGGATGGGGGTGAATGTGACTGCTCAACCCGACTTTGAGGCATCTAACCCGGGTAGCTCAGCCGGGTTTGACCCGGCGGTTCTGCCGACTGCCTCGCCTTCGAGGGGGGAGCGTCCCCCGTGTACAGGCCGATTTTCATGCATTTCGAACCGTGGGAAGTGGCCCAAAAGGGGATGGGGGTGAATGTGACTGCTCAACCCGACTTTGGCGCTTCCGAGCCGGGTAGCCCGGCCGGGTTTGACCCGGCGGTTCTGCCGTCGGTCTCGCCTTCGAGGGCGGAGCCTCCCCCGTGTACAGGCCGATTTTCATGCATTTGCAACGGTGGGAAGTTGCCCAAAAGTCGATGGGAGTGAATGTGACTGCTCAACCCGACTTTGAGACTTTTAAGCCGGGTAGCTCAGCCGGGTTTGACCCGGCGGTTCTGCCGACGGTCTCGCCTTCGAGGGGGGAGCCTCCCCCGTGTACAGGCCGATTTTCGTGCATTTCCAACGGTGGGAAGAGGTTCAAAAGGGGATGGGAGTGAATGTGACTGCTCAACCCGACTCTGAGGCTTCTAACCCGGGTAGCTCGGCCGGGTTTGATCCGGCGGTTCTGCCGACGGTCTCGTCTTCGAGGCCGGTGCCTCCCCCGTGTACAGGCCGATTTTCGTGCATTTCCAACGGTGGGAAGTGGTCCAAAAGGGAATGGGGGTGGACGTGTCTGCTCATACCGACTTTGAGACTTGTAAGCCGGGTAGCTCAGCCGGGTTTGACCCGGCGGTTCTGCCGACGGTCTCGCCTTCGAGGGGGGAGCCTCCCCCGTGTACAGGCCGATTTCCGTGCATTTCCAACGGTGGGAAGAGGTTCAAAAGGGGATGGGAGTGAATGTGACTGCTCAACCCGACTCTGAGGCTTCTAACCCGGGTAGCTCGGCCGGGTTTGATCCGGCGGTTCTGCCGACGGTCTCGTCTTCGAGGCCGGTGCCTCCCCCGTGTACAGGCCGATTTTCGTGCATTTCCAACGGTGGGAAGAGGTTCAAAAGGGGATGGGGGTGAATGCGACTGCTCAACCCGACTCTGAGGCTTCTAACCCGGGTAGCCCGGCCGGGTTTGACCCGGCGGTTCTGCCGTCGGTCTCGCCTTCGAGGGCGGAGCCTCCCCCGTGTACAGGCCGATTTTCATGCATTTGCAACGGTGGGAAGTTGCCCAAAAGTCGATGGGAGTGAATGTGACTGCTCAACCCGACTTTGAGACTTTTAAGCCGGGTAGCTCAGCCGGGTTTGACCCGGCGGTTCTGCCGACGGTCTCGCCTTCGAGGGGGGAGCCTCCCCCGTGTACAGGCCGATTTTCGTGCATTTCCAACGGTGGGAAGAGGTTCAAAAGGGGATGGGAGTGAATGTGACTGCTCAACCCGACTCTGAGGCTTCTAACCCGGGTAGCTCGGCCGGGTTTGATCCGGCGGTTCTGCCGACGGTCTCGTCTTCGAGGCCGGTGCCTCCCCCGTGTACAGGCCGATTTTCGTGCATTTCCAACGGTGGGAAGTGGTCCAAAAGGGAATGGGGGTGGACGTGTCTGCTCATACCGACTTTGAGACTTGTAAGCCGGGTAGCTCAGCCGGGTTTGTTCCGGCGGTTCTGCCGACGGTCTCGTCATCGAGGGGGGAGCCTCCCCCGTGTCCAGGCCGATTTTCATGCATTTCCAACCGTGGGAAGTGGTCCAAAAGGGAATGGGGGTGAATGTGACTGCTCATACCGACTTTGAGACTTTTAAGCCGGGTAGCTCAGCCGGGTTTGACCCGGCGGTTCTGCCGACGGTCTCGCCTTCGAGGGGGGAGCGTCCCCCGTGTTCAGGCCGAATTTTGTGCATTTCGAACCGTGGGAAGTTGCCCAAAAGTCGATGGGAGTGAATGTGACTGCTCAACCCGACTTTGAGACTTGTAAGCCGGGTAGCTCAGCCGGGTTTGACCCGGCGGTTCTGCCGACGGTCTCGTCTTCGAGGCGGGTGCCTCCCCCGTGTACAGGCCGATTTTCATGCATTTCGTACCGTGGGAAGCGGTCCAAAAGGGGATGGGAGTGAACGTGACTGCTCATACCGACTTTGGCGCTTCCGAGCCGGGTAGCTCAGCCGGGTTTGACCCGGCGGGTCTGCCGACGGTCTCGCCTTCGAGGGGGGAGCGTCCCCCGTGTTCAGGCCGAATCTTGTGCATTTCGAACCGTGGGAAGTTGCCCAAAAGTCGATGGGAGTGAATGTGACTGCTCAACCCGACTTTGAGACTTGTAAGCCGGGTAGCTCAGCCGGGTTTGACCCGGCGGTTCTGCCGACGGTCTCGTCTTCGAGGCGGATGCCACCCCCGTGTACAGGCCGATTTTCGTGCATTTCCAACCGTGGGAAGTGGTCTAAAAGTCGATGGGAGTGAACGTGACTGCTCAACCCGACTCTGAGGCTTCTAACCCGGGTAGCTCGGCCGGGTTTGACCCGGCGGTTCTGCCGACGGTCTCGTCTTCGAGGCGGGTGCCTCCCCCGTGTACAGGCCGATTTTCGTGCATTTCGAACCGTGGGAAGTGGTCTAAAAGTCGATGGGAGTGAACGTGACTGCTCAACCCGACTTTGAGACTTGTAAGCCGGGTAGCTCAGCCAGGTTTGACCCGGCGGTTCTGCCGACGGTCTCGCCTTCGAGGGCGGACCCTCCCCCGTGTACAGGCCGGTTTTCGTGCATTTCGAACCGTGGGAAGTGATCCAAAAGGGAATGGGGGTGAACGTGACTGCCCAACCCGGCTTTGAGACTTGTAAGCCGGGTAGCTCAGCCGGGTTGGACCCGGCGGTTCTGCCGACGGTCTCGACTTCGAGGCGGGTGCCTCCCCCGTGTACAGGCCGATTTTCATGCATTTGCAACGGTGGGAAGTTGCCCAAAAGTCGATGGGAGTGAATGTGACTGCTCAACCCGACTTCGAGACTTGTAAGCCGGGTAGCTCAGCCGGGTTTGACCCGGCGGTTCTGCCGACGGTCTCGCCTTCGAGGGGGGAGCCTCCCCCGTGTACAGGCCGATTTTCGTGCATTTCCAACGGTGGGAAGAGGTTCAAAAGGGGATGGGAGTGAATGTGACTGCTCAACCCGACTTTGGCGCTTCCGAGCCGGGTAGCTCAGCCGGGTTTGACCCGGCGGGTCTGCCGACGGTCTCGTCTTCGAGGCGGGTGCCTCCCCCGTATACAGGCCGATTTTCATGCATTTCGAACCGTGGGAAGTGGTCCAAAAGGGAATGGGGGTGGACGTGTCTGCTCATACCGACTTTGAGACTTGTAAGCCGGGTAGCTCAGCCGGGTTTGTTCCGGCGGTTCTGCCGACGGTCTCGTCTTCGAGGCGGGTGCCTCCCCCGTGTACAGGCCGATTTTCGTGCATTTCGAACCGTGGGAAGTGGTCCAAAAGGGGATGGGAGTGAATGTGACTGCTCAACCCGACTTTGGCGCTTCCGAGCCGGGTAGCTCAGCCGGGTTTGACCCGGCGGGTCTGCCGACGGTCTCGTCTTCGAGGCGGGTGCCTCCCCCGTATACAGGCCGATTTTCATGCATTTCGAACCGTGGGAAGTGGTCCAAAAGGGAATGGGGGTGGACGTGTCTGCTCATACCGACTTTGAGACTTGTAAGCCGGGTAGCTCAGCCGGGTTTGATCCTGCGGTTCTGCCGACGGTCTCGCCTTCGAGGGGGGAGCCTCCCCCGTGTTCAGTCCGATTTCCATGCATTTCCAACCGTGGGAAGTTGCCCAAAAGGGGATGGGAGTGAATGTGACTGCTCAACCCGACTTTGGCGCTTCCGAGCCGGAGCCGGTTAGCACAGCCGGGTTTGACCCGGCGGTTCTGCCGACAGTCTCCTCTTCGAGGCGGGTGCCTCCCCGTGTACAGGCCGATTTCCGTGCATTTCGAACCGTGGGAAGTGGTCCAAACGTCGATGGGAGTGAATGTGACTGCTCAACCCGACTTTGGCGCTTCCGAGCCGGGTAGCTCAGCCGGGTTTGACCCGGCGGTTCTGCCGACGGTCTCGTCTTCGAGGCGGGTGCCTCCCCCGTGTACAGGCCGATTTTCATGCATTTGGAACCGTGGGAAGTGGTCCAAAAGGGAATGGGGGTGGACGTGACTGCTCATACCGACTTTGAGACTTGTAAGCCGGGTAGCTCGGCCGGGTTTGACCCGGCGGTTCTGCCGACGGTCTCGCCTTCGAGGGGGGAGCCTCCCCTTGTTCAGTCCGATTTTCGTGCATTTCCCACGGTGGGAAATGGTATCTTTCATACGGGGACAAGGGTCTGAAGCGGTGAAGTCAGTAACCGGCATAGTTAAGGAAAGGGTTCGAATTTTCTCAACAGTACGAAAAAAGTGAGCAGGGAAGCTAGAGAAGGTGTCAGTGAGTCCCAAACGAGTGAACCGCAAAACTTAGGGAAATGCCCGAAAGCGTTTTAAAGGGTGGAAATCGGGAACCGAGGAAATGATGGGAAAGTGCCTGAAAGTGCTAAATGAGTAAACAGAAAAACGAAGAAAAATGTTTGAAAAGAAGAAGTGAGTAACCAGGAAAACTTAGAAAAATGTTCAAAACGAAGAAATCAGTAACCAGGAAAACTTAGAAAAATGATCAAAAAGAAGAAATGAGTAACCAGGAAAACTTAGAAAAATGTTTAAAAAGAAGAAATCAGTAACCAGGAAAACTTAGGAAAATGTTTAAAAAGAAGAAATCAGTAACCAGAAAACTGCGAAAAATGTTTAAAAAGAAGAAATGAGTAACCAGAAAAACTTAGAAAATGTTTAAAAAGAAGAAATCAGTAACCAGGAAAAACTTAGAAAAATGTTTAAAAAGAAGAAATCAGTAACCAGGAAAACTTAGAAAAATGTTTAAAAAGAAGAAATCAGTAACCAGGAAAACTTAGAAAAATGTTATAAAAGAAGAAGTGAGTAACCAGAAAAACTTAGAAAAATGTTTAAAAAGAAGAAATCAGTAACCAGAAAAAACTGCGAAAAATGTTTAAAAAAGAAGAAATCAGTAACCAGACAAACTGCGAAAAATGTTTAAAAAGAAGAAATCAGTAACCAGGAAACTTAGAAAAATGTTTAAAAAGAGAAGTGAGTAACCCAGAAAAACTTAGAAAAATGTTTAAAAAAAGAAGAAATCAGTAACCAGAAAAACTTAGAAAAATGTTTAAAAAGAAGAAATCAGTAACCAGAAAAACTGCGAAAAATGTTTTAAAAAGAAGAAATCAGTAACCAGGAAAACTTAGAAAAATGTTTAAAAAGAAGAAATCAGTAACCAGAAAAAACTGCGAAAATGTTTAAAAAGAAGAAATCAGTAACCAGGAAAACTTAGAAAAATGTTTTAAAAAGAAGAAATCAGTAACCAGAAAAACTTAGAAAAATGTTTAAAAAGAAGAAATGAGTAACCAGAAAAACTTAGAAAAATGTTTAAAAAGAAGAAATCATTAACCAGAAAAACGGCGAAAAATGTTTAAAAAGAAGAAATCAGTAACAGAAAAACTTAGAAAAATGTTTAAAAAGAAGAAGTGAGTAACCAGAAAAACTTAGAAAAATGTTTAAAAGAAGAAATGAGTAACCAGAAAAACTTAGAAAAATGTTTAAAAAGAAGAAATCAGTAACCAGAAAAACTTAGAAAAATGTTTAAAAAGAAGAAATGAGTAACCAGAAAAACTTAGAAAAATGCTTAAAAAGAAGAAATCAGTAACCAGAAAAACGGCGAAAAATGTTTAAAAAGAAGAAATCAGTAACCAGAAAAACGGCGAAAAAATGTTTAAAAAGAAGAAATCAGTAACCAGACAAACTGCGAAAAAATGTTTAAAAGAAGAAATCAGTAACCAGAAAAACTGCGAAAAATGTTTAAAAAGAAGAAATCAGTAACCAGGAAAACTTAGAAAAATGTTTAAAAAGAAGAAATGAGTAACCAGGAAACTTAGAAAAATGTTTAAAAAGAAGAAATGAGTAACCAGGAAAACTTAGAAAAATGTTTAAAAAGAAGAAATCAGTAACCAGAAAAACTTAGAAAAATGTTTAAAAGAAGAAATCAGTAACAGAAAAAACTTAGAAAAATGTTTAAAAAGAAGAAATGAGTAACCAGAAAAACTTAGAAAAATGTTAAAAAGAAGAAATGAGTAACCAGAAAACTTAGAAAAATGTTAAAAAGAAGAAATCAGTAACCAGAAAAACGGCGAAAAATGTTTAAAAAGAAGAAGTGAGTAACCAGAAAAACTTAGAAAAATGTTTAAAAAGAAGAAATGAGTAACCAGAAAAACGTTTAAAAAGAAGAAATCAGTAACCAGAAAACTTAGAAAAATGTTTAAAAAGAAGAAATGAGTAACCAGAAAAACTTAGAAAAATGTTTAAAAAGAAGAAATCAGTAACCAGAAAAACGGCGAAAAATGTTTAAAAAGAAGAAATCAGTAACCAGAAAAACGGCGAAAAATGTTTAAAAAGAAGAAATCAGTAACCAGACAAACTGCGAAAAATGTTTAAAAAGAAGAAATCAGTAACCAGAAAAACTTAGAAAAATGTTTAAAAAGAAGAAATCAGTAACCAGGAAAACTTGGAAAAAAAACACTTAGAAAAATTTTCAGCAAAGTGTGAAAAATATTCTAAGTGTCAGCGGGAGGAAAATCGCCTGCAAGGCATCGGAAAGATTCGCAAACTTACACCGAACATGTGCTCCGAAGTGCGGAGGAATTGGGTGAATTGAGCCCGGCAAATGGCCAGCTGTCGTTTTGTGCCTGCAGCCCGAAAACTTTAACTTTGTCTGTCGCGGAAGTCCGGACCGAGAAAATCCAAACGGTTTGACCGGACCGAGTTCCAGACCGATGCAGTCAAATTTGGAATTCAGACCCATTCAGTGCCACTTGTAGTTTTTCCGCAAGTGAGGTTGGCGGGGTACCCGGAGATATATGGGAACACGATTTTTAGAACAAAATGGCGGCGCGGGACCGTTCTGAAAGGGCATCCGAAAAACGGTTTCCACGGGCATAGCACTTTAATGACAGGGTATGAGTGCATGCCGGAGAGCTCTTGGAAGTCGAATTTTTGACACTTTGTCAATTTTTTGACAGATTTGGACAAACTCTTTCTGTCTGTTCTAAGAGTCAGTCAGAGACTTGTGCGGCGGTCTTTTGACACTATTGGAGGGCGGGCAAACCCCACGTTGACTCCGGCCGTCCCTCCACAGGCGCTCGTGTCCAAAATGAAGGCGAGAGACGCGAGTGGCCTGGTTCCCTTGGGTGTTGCCAGAAGGCTGCGGGCTGACCGTTGCCTGAGCACTCCCTAAAGCCTCTTGTGATGAGAGCAGACCTCGCCTGCCGCACGACCGGCTCTGGGAGTCGTTGGGCCGCTATTTGTGAATAGTCTGGTCCTCCTCTGCCACCCGGACAAGCGCGATGGCTCTGCCGCCCTGCGGTGCTCGTCACCCAGGTTTGGGGAACACGATACTCGTAACAAAAATAAAAGGGGCGGCTCGGGACCTGCAGGCGAAAGGGGTCCCGTGGTGCTAAGCACGTCGACTTCGGGTCTCGGTGCAAGCCGGAGAGCTCACGGAAGTCTAAAGTTTTCGGCACGTGGTCGAATCTTTTCAAAGGCTTACCCGGCTCCTTTCCGTCCATTCTGAGAGTAAGTCAGAGGCCGGTGCGGAGGTCTCTTGACAATCGGAGGGGGTGGTGTGGCCCTCCGCAGGCGCTCGTGTCGAAAATGAAGGCGAGAGACGCGAGTGGCCTGGTTCCCCTGGGTGTTGCCAGGAAAGGCTGCGGGCTGTACCCTTGCCTGATCACTCCCTAAAGCCTCTTGTGATGAGAGCAGACCTCGCGCGCCGCACGGACCGGCTCTGGGAGTCGTTTGGGCCGCTATCTGTGAATAGTCTGGTCCTCCTCTGCCACCCGGCCAAGTGCGATGGCTCTGCCGCCCTGCGGTGCTCGTCACGCAGGTATGGGGCACACGATGCTCGTAAACAGCAAATAAAGGCGGCTCGGGACCTGCAGGCGAAAGAGGGTCCCGTGGTGCTTAGCACGTCGACTTCGGGTCTCGGTGCAAGCCGGAGAGCTCACGGGAAGTCTAAAGTTTTCGGCACGTGTCGAATCTTTTGAAAGGCTTACCCGGCTCTTTCCGTCCATTCTGAGAGTCAGTCAGAGGCCGGTGCGGCGGTCTATTGACGACCGGAGGCTCCCATGGGGTGTTTGCGATGAGGGTGGAGGCACAGAACCTTGCCTTAGCACTCCCTAATAAAGCCTCTTGTGAAGAGAGCAGACCTCGCGCGCCGCACGACCGGCTCTGGGAGTCGTTGGGCCGCTATCTGTGAATAGTCGGGTCCTCCTCTGCCACCCGGCCAAGTGCGATGGCTCTGCCGCCCTGCGGTGCTCGTCACGCAGGTATGGGGCACACGATGCTCGTAACAGCAAATAAAGGCGGCTCGGGACCTGCAGGCGAAAGGGGTCCCGTGGTGCTTCGCACGTCGACTTCGGGTCTCGGTTGCAAGCCGGAGAGCTCACGGAAGTCTAAAGTTTTCAGGCACGTGGTCGAATCTTTTGAAAGGCTTACCCGGCTCTTTCCGTCCATTCTGAGAGTCAGTCAGAGGCCGGTGCGGCGGTCTATTGACGACCGGAGGCTCCCATGGGTGTTGCGATGAGGGTGGAGGGCACAGAACCTTGCCTTAGCACTCCCTAATAAAGCCTCTTGTGAAGAGAGCAGAACCTCGCGCGCCGCACGACCGGCTCTGGGAGTCGTTGGGCCGCTATCTGTGAATAGTCTGGTCCTCCTCTGCCACCCGGCCAAGTGCGATGGCTCTGCCGCCTGCGGTGCTCGTCACGCAGGTATGGGGCACACGATGCTCGTAACAGCAAATAAAGGCGGCTCGGGACCTGCAGGCGAAAGGGGTCCCGTGGTGCTTCGCACGTCGACTTCGGGTCTCGGTGCAAGCCGGAGAGCTCACGGAAGTCTAAAGTTTTCGGCACGTGGTCGAATCTTTTGAAAGGCTTACCCGGCTCTTTCCGTCATTCTGAGAGTCAGTCAGAGGCCCGGTGCGGCGGTCTATTGACGACCGGAGGCTCCCATGGGTGTTGCGATGAGGGTGGAGGGCACAGAACCTTGCCTTAGCACTCCCTAATAAAGCCTCTTGTGAAGAGAGCAGACCTCGCGCGCCGCACGACCGGCTCTGGGAGTCGTTGGGCCGCTATCTGTGAATAGTCGGGTCCTCCTCTGCCACCCGGCCAAGTGCGATGGCTCTGCCGCCCTGCGGTGCTCGTCACGCAGGTATGGGGCACACGATGCTCGTAACAGCAAATAAAGGCGGCTCGGGACCTGCAGGCGAAAGGGGTCCCGTGGTGCTTCGCACGTCGACTTCGGGTCTCGGTGCAAGCCGGAGAGCTCACGGAAGTCTAAAGTTTTCGGCACGTGGTCGAATCTTTTGAAAGGCTTACCCGGCTCTTTCCGTCCATTCTGAGAGTCAGTCAGAGGCCGGT
>NW_027310104.1:70000-72500 GCF_047496795.1 Chiloscyllium punctatum | reverse complement strand
AGCAAGTGAAAAAAAAAGTAACAAATAAGAAAGGATCGTCGGCTTGGGGGTACGCCCGTTTCCGTTTCAACTTGTCTCGCGAGGGTGGTTTCGGGGCCAGCAGGAGAGCTCGTCGGGGTAGCAGGCCCTGCAGCCGTGGTCACCGCCAAACCCCCACAACTCGAGCAAGTGAAAAAAAAAAGTAACAAATAAGAAAGGATCTCTGTCGGCTTGGGGGTACGCCCGTTTCCGTTTCAACTTGTCTCGCGAGGGTGGTTTCGGGGCCAGCAGGAGAGCTCGTCGGGGTAGCAGGCCCTGCAGCCGTGGTCACCGCCAAATCCCCACAACTCGAGCAAGTGAAAAAAAAAGTAACAAATAAGAAAGGATCGTCGGCTTGGGGGTACGCCCGTTTCCGTTTCAACTTGTCTCGCGAGGGTGGTTTCGGGGCCAGCAGGAGAGCTCGTCGGGGTAGCAGGCCCTGCAGCCGTGGTCACCGCCAAACCCCCCACAACTGTTGGGCGCCTACCTGCGCGGGGCAGGAGGACACTTTCCGATTTCAAATCTCCGTTTGCCGAGTCCACCCCGAACGCACGCGGGCGGGCGGGTTCGCATCACCCTTCGTCACAAGGGGCGAAGCCCGTTCCACCGTCTCGTCAGTAGTGCCGACCGGTCTGTGATCGACGAGGGGAGCCACACCAGGTCCGGCCCTGCTGCTTGGCGGCACCGCGTCGTCGGGAGCTCGCGACAGACGGAGGGTTTCGGTGTACTCTCCAGCCACGGGAAACGAAGCCGGTGATGCAGGCGCCGGTCTTTCGCTCCCAAATCGGCTGGGTTTACATCGTTGCTATCTAGTCACGCTCCCTTCAAACCCGACGGGGTACCTATTCCCCTCACCCGTCTGTGCGTATACAGCCTCTTTGCACTTGCGGGATGGGGGTGGTGGTTTAAAGACTCTCGAGTTGCCGCCCGTCGGTCTCCGAGCTCCGTGCAGTAGTGATCCCCAGCGAACTGCCAGCAGGGCGAACGAGCGATCCCGCTCTCGGTCGGGGCGCCTGGCGTCGATCGGTGGTCGGTGGCTTGCGGGCAAGCTGCGCTGTGAGTGTGGGAACGAGTATGACGAGCCGTTGCCGCGACTCCCAGTCCACCTCGGCGGTGGCTGGGCCGGGCGGGCGTCTGCTCGGGCGAGTGCCGCCCCCGCCTCCTCGCAGGAAGTCCGCTCGCCGACACGCCGCCACGTGCACGCGTCAGTGACGCTGCCGAACCGATGGCCGGTGCCCGTTCCCGCCTCTGCTTTTCCTAGGGCAAAGCTGCTGCACGCCTCGTGATACTAGGCGGGCGACATGGTGGCGGTGATCCTGCCTCCGTCGCTGCGGTGCGTTGGGGCACGCATCGCCTCTTGGGCGCCCTGTCCTCCTCCCCCCAATAGACGTATGTTTCTGCGGGCCGCACCAGGATGGTGCTCCCCATCGCTTCACGCCACCCTGCTCCGCCCGCACGCCGGCGTGCAGGTGGCTGTAGCTCAAGGTGGGGAGCGTATGTGCGGTCCGGGTCGCTTTCCTCTGGCGAGGGAGAGACCTAAAACAAACTCAGACAACTCTTGACGGTGGATCACTCGGCTCGTGCGTCGATGACGAACGCAGCTAGCTGCGAGAATTAATGTGAATTGCAGGACACATTGATCATCGACACTTTGAACGCACTTTGCGGCCCCGGGTTCTTCCCGGGGCCACGCCTGTCTGAGGGTCGTTTGGCAATCAATCGCACTCGCCTTGGCTGGCGAGAGCGCGGCTGGGGTGTCGCAGAGGACCCGTCCTCTTTGTCCCCCTAAGTTCAGACTCCGGAGCCCTCCGGCGTCGGAGCGCTTGGCCTTTCCCCCCCACCCTGCACATTCCGTTCGTCAGGCTCGACGCCATCCCCCCGCCGGGGAGCGCGGCCTGGCGTCCGTCTGTGTCGTGGCAGTGGGGCCAGCACGGCTGTCACCGGTCCCAGAATGGCTGTCGGTGGTTCACACTGTGTGTGTGTGCCAACCCTCCTGGTCTCTGGGACACGGAGCTGCCACGAAGTGTTGAGCCTCCAGTGGGGGGTCTGCCTAAGCTCTGCACGTCCGCATTGGGTCCGTCTCTCGGTTGGCTGGCAGTGGAAAGAGTGAAGGGAGCCGCGGAGGTCCGGTGCTGGTGCGCCGCCGGCCTGACCGTGGAGCTCGCCGGTTTGACACGCTGACCCGACTCGATGGTTGATCGATTGAGAGTGCTGGGAGCTGCAGGCCGCCCGCTGCTGCAGCCGCCCGTCTCGTGGTTCGTCCTCGGCCTTAAGTGGCCGGCGGGGCGTCTGATCCTGTCTCCCCTGCTGGCGCCGAGTGCCTGGCCGAGGGAGGAGGTTTTCGTCGAACGCTGTGACTTGGACGGTCGCACGCGCGTGGATCGCTGGCTCTTGGCTCTCCCGTTCAGTCCGCACGTTTTCCGCTCCGTCCTGCCACCGGTCTCGGGAGGTACGGAGGGGTTGGCGGGCGTGGTGTGTGCTC
>NW_027310104.1:50000-62500 GCF_047496795.1 Chiloscyllium punctatum | reverse complement strand
TTCCATCGGCGGGAAGAGGTCCAAACGGGAATGGGATTGAATGTGACTGCTGAAGCCGACATTGAGACCTCTAACGCGGGTAGCTCGGCAGGATTTGACCCGGCGGTTCTGCCGAAGGTCTCACCTTCGAGGGGGGAGCGTCCCGCGTGTTCAGGCCGAATATCGTGCATTGTTAACGGCGGGAAGTGTTCCAAACGTGAATGGGATTGAATGTGACTGCTGAAGCCGACATTGAGACCTCTAACGCGGGTAGCTCGGCCGGATTTGACCCGGCGGTTCTGGCGACGGTCTCGCCTTCGAGGGGGGAGCGTCCCGCGTGTTCAGGCCGAATTTTGTGCATTTCCATCGGCGGGAAGAGGTCCAAACGGGAATGGGATTGAATGTGACTGCTGAAGCCGACATTGAGACCTCTAACGCGGGTAGCTCGGCAGGATTTGACCCGGCGGTTCTGCCGAAGGTCTCACCTTCGAGGGGGGAGCGTCCCGCGTGTTCAGGCCGAATATCGTGCATTGTTAACGGCGGGAAGTGTTCCAAAAGGGAATGGGATTGAATGTGACTGCTGAAGCCGACATTGAGACCTCTAACGCGGGTAGCTCGGCCGGATTTGACCCGGCGGTTCTGGCGACGGTCTCGCCTTCGAGGGGGGAGCGTCCCGCGTGTTCAGGCCGAATTTTGTGCATTTCCATCGGCGGGAAGAGGTCCAAACGGGAATGGGATTGAATGTGACTGCTGAAGCCGACATTGAGACCTCTAACGCGGGTAGCTCGGCCGGATTTGACCCGGCGGTTCTGCCGAAGGTCTCACCTTCGAGGGGGGAGCGTCCCGCGTGTTCAGGCCGAGTTTTGTGCATTTCCATCGGCGGGAAGAGGTCCAAACGGGAATGGGATTGAATGTGACTGCTGAAGCCGACATTGAGACCTCTAACGCGGGTAGCTCGGCCGGATTTGACCCGGCGGTTCTGCCGAAGGTCTCAGCTTCGAGGGGGGAGCGCCCACCGTGTACAGGCCGATTTTCATGCATTTCCAACCGTGGGAAGGGGTCCGAAAGGGGATGGGGTGTGAACGTGACTGCTCAACCCGACTTTGAGACCTCTAACGCGGGTAGCTCAGCCGGATTTGACCCGGCGGTTCTGGCGACGGTCTCGCCTTCGAGGGGGGAGCGTCCCGCGTGTTCAGGCCGAATTTTGTGCATTTCCATCGGCGGGAAGAGGTCCAAACGGGAATGGGATTGAATGTGACTGCTGAAGCCGACATTGAGACCTCTAACGCGGGTAGCTCGGCCGGATTTGACCCGGCGGTTCTGCCGAAGGTCTCACCTTCGAGGGGGGAGCGTCCCGCGTGTTCAGGCCGAATTTTGTGCATTTCCATCGGCGGGAAGAGGTCCAAACGGGAATGGGATTGAATGTGACTGCTGAAGCCGACATTGAGACCTCTAACGCGGGTAGCTCGGCCGGATTTGACCCGGCGGTTCTGCCGAAGGTCTCACCTTCGAGGGGGGAGCGCCCACCGTGTACAGGCCGATTTTCATGCATTTCCAACCGTGGGAAGGGGTCCGAAAGGGGATGGGGGTGAACGTGACTGCTCAACCCGACTTTGAGACCTGTAACGCGGGTAGCTCAGCCGGATTTGACCCGGCGGTTCTGGCGACGGTCTCGCCTTCGAGGGGGGAGCGTCCCGCGTGTTCAGGCCGAATTTTGTGCATTTCCATCGGCGGGAAGAGGTCCAAACGGGAATGGGATTGAATGTGACTGCTGAAGCCGACATTGAGACCTCTAACGCGGGTAGCTCGGCCGGATTTGACCCGGCGGTTCTGCCGAAGGTCTCACCTTCGAGGGGGGAGCGTCCCGCGTGTTCAGGCCGAATTTTGTGCATTTCCATCGGCGGGAAGAGGTCCAAACGGGAATGGGATTGAATGTGACTGCTGAAGCCGACATTGAGACCTCTAACGCGGGTAGCTCGGCCGGATTTGACCCGGCGGTTCTGCCGAAGGTCTCACCTTCGAGGGGGGAGCGCCCACCGTGTACAGGCCGATTTTCATGCATTTCCAACCGTGGGAAGGGGTCCGAAAGGGGATGGGGGTGAACGTGACTGCTCAACCCGACTTTGAGACCTGTAACGCGGGTAGCTCAGCCGGATTTGACCCGGCGGTTCTGGCGACGGTCTCGCCTTCGAGGGGGGAGCGCCCCGCGTGTTCAGGCCGAATTTTGTGCATTTCCATCGGCGGGAAGAGGTCCAAACGGGAATGGGATTGAATGTGACTGCTGAAGCCGACATTGAGACCTCTAACGCGGGTAGCTCGGCAGGATTTGACCCGGCGGTTCTGCCGAAGGTCTCACCTTCGAGGGGGGAGCGCCCACCGTGTACAGGCCGATTTTCATGCATTTCCAACCGTGGGAAGGGGGCCGAAAGGGGATGGGGGTGAATGTGACTGCTCAACCCGACTTTGAGGCATCTAACCCGGGTAGCTCAGCCGGGTTTGACCCGGCGGTTCTGCCGACTGCCTCGCCTTCGAGGGGGGAGCGTCCCCCGTGTACAGGCCGATTTTCATGCATTTCGAACCGTGGGAAGTGGCCCAAAAGGGGATGGGGGTGAATGTGACTGCTCAACCCGACTTTGGCGCTTCCGAGCCGGGTAGCCCGGCCGGGTTTGACCCGGCGGTTCTGCCGTCGGTCTCGCCTTCGAGGGCGGAGCCTCCCCCGTGTACAGGCCGATTTTCATGCATTTGCAACGGTGGGAAGTTGCCCAAAAGTCGATGGGAGTGAATGTGACTGCTCAACCCGACTTTGAGACTTTTAAGCCGGGTAGCTCAGCCGGGTTTGACCCGGCGGTTCTGCCGACGGTCTCGCCTTCGAGGGGGGAGCCTCCCCCGTGTACAGGCCGATTTTCGTGCATTTCCAACGGTGGGAAGAGGTTCAAAAGGGGATGGGAGTGAATGTGACTGCTCAACCCGACTCTGAGGCTTCTAACCCGGGTAGCTCGGCCGGGTTTGATCCGGCGGTTCTGCCGACGGTCTCGTCTTCGAGGCCGGTGCCTCCCCCGTGTACAGGCCGATTTTCGTGCATTTCCAACGGTGGGAAGTGGTCCAAAAGGGAATGGGGGTGGACGTGTCTGCTCATACCGACTTTGAGACTTGTAAGCCGGGTAGCTCAGCCGGGTTTGACCCGGCGGTTCTGCCGACGGTCTCGCCTTCGAGGGGGGAGCCTCCCCCGTGTACAGGCCGATTTCCGTGCATTTCCAACGGTGGGAAGAGGTTCAAAAGGGGATGGGAGTGAATGTGACTGCTCAACCCGACTCTGAGGCTTCTAACCCGGGTAGCTCGGCCGGGTTTGATCCGGCGGTTCTGCCGACGGTCTCGTCTTCGAGGCCGGTGCCTCCCCCGTGTACAGGCCGATTTTCGTGCATTTCCAACGGTGGGAAGAGGTTCAAAAGGGGATGGGGGTGAATGCGACTGCTCAACCCGACTCTGAGGCTTCTAACCCGGGTAGCCCGGCCGGGTTTGACCCGGCGGTTCTGCCGTCGGTCTCGCCTTCGAGGGCGGAGCCTCCCCCGTGTACAGGCCGATTTTCATGCATTTGCAACGGTGGGAAGTTGCCCAAAAGTCGATGGGAGTGAATGTGACTGCTCAACCCGACTTTGAGACTTTTAAGCCGGGTAGCTCAGCCGGGTTTGACCCGGCGGTTCTGCCGACGGTCTCGCCTTCGAGGGGGGAGCCTCCCCCGTGTACAGGCCGATTTTCGTGCATTTCCAACGGTGGGAAGAGGTTCAAAAGGGGATGGGAGTGAATGTGACTGCTCAACCCGACTCTGAGGCTTCTAACCCGGGTAGCTCGGCCGGGTTTGATCCGGCGGTTCTGCCGACGGTCTCGTCTTCGAGGCCGGTGCCTCCCCCGTGTACAGGCCGATTTTCGTGCATTTCCAACGGTGGGAAGTGGTCCAAAAGGGAATGGGGGTGGACGTGTCTGCTCATACCGACTTTGAGACTTGTAAGCCGGGTAGCTCAGCCGGGTTTGTTCCGGCGGTTCTGCCGACGGTCTCGTCATCGAGGGGGGAGCCTCCCCCGTGTCCAGGCCGATTTTCATGCATTTCCAACCGTGGGAAGTGGTCCAAAAGGGAATGGGGGTGAATGTGACTGCTCATACCGACTTTGAGACTTTTAAGCCGGGTAGCTCAGCCGGGTTTGACCCGGCGGTTCTGCCGACGGTCTCGCCTTCGAGGGGGGAGCGTCCCCCGTGTTCAGGCCGAATTTTGTGCATTTCGAACCGTGGGAAGTTGCCCAAAAGTCGATGGGAGTGAATGTGACTGCTCAACCCGACTTTGAGACTTGTAAGCCGGGTAGCTCAGCCGGGTTTGACCCGGCGGTTCTGCCGACGGTCTCGTCTTCGAGGCGGGTGCCTCCCCCGTGTACAGGCCGATTTTCATGCATTTCGTACCGTGGGAAGCGGTCCAAAAGGGGATGGGAGTGAACGTGACTGCTCATACCGACTTTGGCGCTTCCGAGCCGGGTAGCTCAGCCGGGTTTGACCCGGCGGGTCTGCCGACGGTCTCGCCTTCGAGGGGGGAGCGTCCCCCGTGTTCAGGCCGAATCTTGTGCATTTCGAACCGTGGGAAGTTGCCCAAAAGTCGATGGGAGTGAATCAACCCGACTTTGAGACTTGTAAGCCGGGTAGCTCAGCCGGGTTTGACCCGGCGGTTCTGCCGACGGTCTCGTCTTCGAGGCGGATGCCACCCCCGTGTACAGGCCGATTTTCGTGCATTTCCAACCGTGGGAAGTGGTCTAAAAGTCGATGGGAGTGAACGTGACTGCTCAACCCGACTCTGAGGCTTCTAACCCGGGTAGCTCGGCCGGGTTTGACCCGGCGGTTCTGCCGACGGTCTCGTCTTCGAGGCGGGTGCCTCCCCCGTGTACAGGCCGATTTTCGTGCATTTCGAACCGTGGGAAGTGGTCTAAAAGTCGATGGGAGTGAACGTGACTGCTCAACCCGACTTTGAGACTTGTAAGCCGGGTAGCTCAGCCAGGTTTGACCCGGCGGTTCTGCCGACGGTCTCGCCTTCGAGGGCGGACCCTCCCCCGTGTACAGGCCGGTTTTCGTGCATTTCGAACCGTGGGAAGTGATCCAAAAGGGAATGGGGGTGAACGTGACTGCCCAACCCGGCTTTGAGACTTGTAAGCCGGGTAGCTCAGCCGGGTTGGACCCGGCGGTTCTGCCGACGGTCTCGACTTCGAGGCGGGTGCCTCCCCCGTGTACAGGCCGATTTTCATGCATTTGCAACGGTGGGAAGTTGCCCAAAAGTCGATGGGAGTGAATGTGACTGCTCAACCCGACTTCGAGACTTGTAAGCCGGGTAGCTCAGCCGGGTTTGACCCGGCGGTTCTGCCGACGGTCTCGCCTTCGAGGGGGGAGCCTCCCCCGTGTACAGGCCGATTTTCGTGCATTTCCAACGGTGGGAAGAGGTTCAAAAGGGGATGGGAGTGAATGTGACTGCTCAACCCGACTTTGGCGCTTCCGAGCCGGGTAGCTCAGCCGGGTTTGACCCGGCGGGTCTGCCGACGGTCTCGTCTTCGAGGCGGGTGCCTCCCCCGTATACAGGCCGATTTTCATGCATTTCGAACCGTGGGAAGTGGTCCAAAAGGGAATGGGGGTGGACGTGTCTGCTCATACCGACTTTGAGACTTGTAAGCCGGGTAGCTCAGCCGGGTTTGTTCCGGCGGTTCTGCCGACGGTCTCGTCTTCGAGGCGGGTGCCTCCCCCGTGTACAGGCCGATTTTCGTGCATTTCGAACCGTGGGAAGTGGTCCAAAAGGGGATGGGAGTGAATGTGACTGCTCAACCCGACTTTGGCGCTTCCGAGCCGGGTAGCTCAGCCGGGTTTGACCCGGCGGGTCTGCCGACGGTCTCGTCTTCGAGGCGGGTGCCTCCCCCGTATACAGGCCGATTTTCATGCATTTCGAACCGTGGGAAGTGGTCCAAAAGGGAATGGGGGTGGACGTGTCTGCTCATACCGACTTTGAGACTTGTAAGCCGGGTAGCTCAGCCGGGTTTGATCCTGCGGTTCTGCCGACGGTCTCGCCTTCGAGGGGGGAGCCTCCCCCGTGTTCAGTCCGATTTCCATGCATTTCCAACCGTGGGAAGTTGCCCAAAAGGGGATGGGAGTGAATGTGACTGCTCAACCCGACTTTGGCGCTTCCGAGCCGGTTAGCACAGCCGGGTTTGACCCGGCGGTTCTGCCGACAGTCTCCTCTTCGAGGCGGGTGCCTCCCCCGTGTACAGGCCGATTTCCGTGCATTTCGAACCGTGGGAAGTGGTCCAAACGTCGATGGGAGTGAATGTGACTGCTCAACCCGACTTTGGCGCTTCCGAGCCGGGTAGCTCAGCCGGGTTTGACCCGGCGGTTCTGCCGACGGTCTCGTCTTCGAGGCGGGTGCCTCCCCCGTGTACAGGCCGATTTTCATGCATTTGGAACCGTGGGAAGTGGTCCAAAAGGGAATGGGGGTGGACGTGACTGCTCATACCGACTTTGAGACTTGTAAGCCGGGTAGCTCGGCCGGGTTTGACCCGGCGGTTCTGCCGACGGTCTCGCCTTCGAGGGGGGAGCCTCCCCCGTGTTCAGTCCGATTTTCGTGCATTTCCCACGGTGGGAAATGGTATCTTTCATTACGGGGACAAGGGTCTGAAGCGGTGAAGTCAGTAACCGGCATAGTTAAGGAAAGGGTTCGAATTTTCTCAACAGTACGAAAAAAGTGAGCAGGGAAGCTAGAGAAGGTGTCAGTGAGTCCCAAACGAGTGAACCGCAAAACTTAGGGAAATGCCCGAAAGCGTTTTAAAGGGTGAAATCGGGAACGAGGAAATGATGGGAAAGTGCCTGAAAGTGCTAAATGAGTAAACAGAAAAACGAAGAAAAATGTTTGAAAAGAAGAAGTGAGTAACCAGGAAAACTTAGAAAAATGTTCAAAACGAAGAAATCAGTAACCAGGAAAACTTAGAAAAATGATCAAAAAGAAGAAATGAGTAACCAGGAAAACTTAGAAAAATGTTTAAAAAGAAGAAATCAGTAACCAGGAAAACTTAGGAAAATGTTTAAAAAGAAGAAATCAGTAACCAGAAAAACTGCGAAAAATGTTTAAAAAGAAGAAATGAGTAACCAGAAAAACTTAGAAAAATGTTTAAAAAGAAGAAATCAGTAACCAGGAAAACTTAGAAAAATGTTTAAAAAGAAGAAATCAGTAACCAGGAAAACTTAGAAAAATGTTTAAAAAGAAGAAATCAGTAACCAGGAAAACTTAGAAAAATGTTATAAAAGAAGAAGTGAGTAACCAGAAAAACTTAGAAAAATGTTTAAAAAGAAGAAATCAGTAACCAGAAAAACTGCGAAAAATGTTTAAAAAGAAGAAATCAGTAACCAGACAAACTGCGAAAAATGTTTAAAAAGAAGAAATCAGTAACCAGGAAAACTTAGAAAAATGTTTAAAAAGAAGAAGTGAGTAACCAGAAAAACTTAGAAAAATGTTTAAAAAGAAGAAATCAGTAACCAGAAAAACTTAGAAAAATGTTTAAAAAGAAGAAATCAGTAACCAGAAAAACTGCGAAAAATGTTTAAAAAGAAGAAATCAGTAACCAGGAAAACTTAGAAAAATGTTTAAAAAGAAGAAATCAGTAACCAGAAAAACTGCGAAAAATGTTTAAAAAGAAGAAATCAGTAACCAGGAAAACTTAGAAAAATGTTTAAAAAGAAGAAATCAGTAACCAGAAAAACTTAGAAAAATGTTTAAAAAGAAGAAATGAGTAACCAGAAAAACTTAGAAAAATGTTTAAAAAGAAGAAATCAGTAACCAGAAAAACGGCGAAAAATGTTTAAAAAGAAGAAATCAGTAACCAGAAAAACTTAGAAAAATGTTTAAAAAGAAGAAGTGAGTAACCAGAAAAACTTAGAAAAATGTTTAAAAAGAAGAAATGAGTAACCAGAAAAACTTAGAAAAATGTTTAAAAAGAAGAAATCAGTAACCAGAAAAACTTAGAAAAATGTTTAAAAAGAAGAAATGAGTAACCAGAAAAACTTAGAAAAATGCTTAAAAAGAAGAAATCAGTAACCAGAAAAACGGCGAAAAATGTTTAAAAAGAAGAAATCAGTAACCAGAAAAACGGCGAAAAATGTTTAAAAAGAAGAAATCAGTAACCAGACAAACTGCGAAAAAATGTTTAAAAAGAAGAAATCAGTAACCAGAAAAACTGCGAAAAATGTTTAAAAAGAAGAAATCAGTAACCAGGAAAACTTAGAAAAATGTTTAAAAAGAAGAAATGAGTAACCAGGAAAACTTAGAAAAATGTTTAAAAAGAAGAAATGAGTAACCAGGAAAACTTAGAAAAATGTTTAAAAAGAAGAAATCAGTAACCAGAAAAACTTAGAAAAATGTTTAAAAAGAAGAAATCAGTAACCAGAAAAACTTAGAAAAATGTTTAAAAAGAAGAAATGAGTAACCAGAAAAACTTAGAAAAATGTTTAAAAAGAAGAAATGAGTAACCAGAAAAACTTAGAAAAATGTTTAAAAAGAAGAAATCAGTAACCAGAAAAACGGCGAAAAATGTTTAAAAAGAAGAAGTGAGTAACCAGAAAAACTTAGAAAAATGTTTAAAAAGAAGAAATGAGTAACCAGAAAAACTTAGAAAAATGTTTAAAAAGAAGAAATCAGTAACCAGAAAAACTTAGAAAAATGTTTAAAAAGAAGAAATGAGTAACCAGAAAAACTTAGAAAAATGTTTAAAAAGAAGAAATCAGTAACCAGAAAAACGGCGAAAAATGTTTAAAAAGAAGAAATCAGTAACCAGAAAAACGGCGAAAAATGTTTAAAAAGAAGAAATCAGTAACCAGACAAACTGCGAAAAATGTTTAAAAAGAAGAAATCAGTAACCAGAAAAACTTAGAAAAATGTTTAAAAAGAAGAAATCAGTAACCAGGAAAACTTGGAAAAAAACACTTAGAAAAATTTTCAGCAAAGTGTGAAAAATATTCTAAGTGTCAGCGGAGGAAAATGCTGCAGCATCGGGAAAGATTCGCAAACTTACACCGAACATGTGCTCCGAAGTGCCGGAGGAATTGGGTGAATTGAGCCCGGCAAATGGCCAGCTGTCGTTTTGTGCCTGCAGCCCGAAAACTTTAACTTTGTCTGTCGCGGAAGTCCGGACCGAGAAAAATCCAAACGGTTTTGACCGGACCGAGTTCCAGACCGATGCAGTCAAATTTGGAATTCAGACCCATTCAGTGCCACTTGTAGTTTTTCCGCAGTGAGGTTGGCGGGGTACCCGGAGATATATGGGAACACGATTTTTAGAACAAAATGGCGGCGCGGGACCGTTCTGAAAGGCATCCGAAAAACGGTTCCACGGGCATAGCACTTTAATGACAGGTATGAGTGCATGCCGGAGAGCTCTTGGAAGTCGAATTTTTGACACTTTGTCAATTTTTTGACAGATTTGACAAACTCTTTCTGTCTGTTCTAAGAGTCAGTCAGAGACTTGTGCGGCGGTCTTTTGACACTATTGGAGGGCGGGCAAACCCCACGTTGACTCCGGCCGTCCCTCCACAGGCGCTCGTGTCCAAAATGAAGGCGAGAGACGCGAGTGGCCTGGTTCCCTTGGGTGTTGCCAAGAAGGCTGCGGGCTGACCGTTGCCTGAGCACTCCCTAAAGCCTCTTGTGATGAGAGCAGACCTCGCCTGCCGCACGACCGGCTCTGGGAGTCGTTGGGCCGCTATTTGTGAATAGTCTGGTCCTCCTCTGCCACCCGGACAAGCGCGATGGCTCTGCCGCCCTGCGGTGCTCGTCACCCAGGTTTGGGGAACACGATACTCGTAACAAAAATAAAAGGCGGCTCGGGACCTGCAGGCGAAAGGGGTCCCGTGGTGCTAAGCACGTCGACTTCGGGTCTCGGTGCAAGCCGGAGAGCTCACGGAAGTCTAAAGTTTTCGGCACGTGGTCGAATCTTTTCAAAGGCTTACCCGGCTCTTTCCGTCCATTCTGAGAGTAAGTCAGAGGCCGGTGCGGAGGTCTCTTGACAATCGGAGGGGGTGGTGGCCCTCCGCAGGCGCTCGTGTCGAAAATGAAGGCGAGAGACGCGAGTGGCCTGGTTCCCCTGGGTGTTGCCAGGAAGGCTGCGGGCTGACCCTTGCCTGAGCACTCCCTAAAGCCTCTTGTGATGAGAGCAGACCTCGCGCGCCGCACGACCGGCTCTGGGAGTCGTTGGGCCGCTATCTGTGAATAGTCTGGTCCTCCTCTGCCACCCGGCCAAGTGCGATGGCTCTGCCGCCCTGCGGTGCTCGTCACGCAGGTATGGGGCACACGATGCTCGTAACAGCAAATAAAGGCGGCTCGGGACCTGCAGGCGAAAGGGGTCCCGTGGTGCTTAGCACGTCGACTTCGGGTCTCGGTGCAAGCCGGAGAGCTCACGGAAGTCTAAAGTTTTCGGCACGTGGTCGAATCTTTTGAAAGGCTTACCCGGCTCTTTCCGTCCATTCTGAGAGTCAGTCAGAGGCCGGTGCGGCGGTCTATTGACGACCGGAGGCTCCCATGGGTGTTGCGATGAGGGTGGAGGGCACAGAACCTTGCCTTAGCACTCCCTAATAAAGCCTCTTGTGAAGAGAGCAGACCTCGCGCGCCGCACGACCGGCTCTGGGAGTCGTTGGGCCGCTATCTGTGAATAGTCGGGTCCTCCTCTGCCACCCGGCCAAGTGCGATGGCTCTGCCGCCCTGCGGTGCTCGTCACGCAGGTATGGGGCACACGATGCTCGTAACAGCAAATAAAGGCGGCTCGGGACCTGCAGGCGAAAGGGGTCCCGTGGTGCTTCGCACGTCGACTTCGGGTCTCGGTGCAAGCCGGAGAGCTCACGGAAAAGTCTAAAGTTTTCGGCACGTGGTCGAATCTTTTGAAAGGCTTACCCGGCTCTTTCCGTCCATTCTGAGAGTCAGTCAGAGGCCGGTGCGGCGGTCTATTGACGACCGGAGGCTCCCATGGGTGTTGCGATGAGGGTGGAGGGCACAGAACCTTGCCTTAGCACTCCCTAATAAAGCCTCTTGTGAAGAGAGCAGACCTCGCGCGCCGCACGACCGGCTCTGGGAGTCGTTGGGCCGCTATCTGTGAATAGTCGGGTCCTCCTCTGCCACCCGGCCAAGTGCGATGGCTCTGCCGCCCTGCGGTGCTCGTCACGCAGGTATGGGGCACACGATGCTCGTAACAGCAAATAAAGGCGGCTCGGGACCTGCAGGCGAAAGGGGTCCCGTGGTGCTTCGCACGTCGACTTCGGGTCTCGGTGCAAGCCGGAGAGCTCACGGAAGTCTAAAGTTTTCGGCACGTGGTCGAATCTTTTGAAAGGCTTACCCGGCTCTTTCCGTCCATTCTGAGAGTCAGTCAGAGGCCGGTGCGGCGGTCTATTGACGACCGGAGGCTCCCATGGGTGTTGCGATGAGGGTGGAGGGCACAGAACCTTGCCTTAGCACTCCCTAATAAAGCCTCTTGTGAAGAGAGCAGACCTCGCGCGCCGCACGACCGGCTCTGGGAGTCGTTGGGCCGCTATCTGTGAATAGTCGGGTCCTCCTCTGCCACCCGGCCAAGTGCGATGGCTCTGCCGCCCTGCGGTGCTCGTCACGCAGGTATGGGGCACACGATGCTCGTAACAGCAAATAAAGGCGGCTCGGGACCTGCAGGCGAAAGGGGTCCCGTGGTGCTTCGCACGTCGACTTCGGGTCTCGGTGCAAGCCGGAGAGCTCACGGAAGTCTAAAGTTTTCGGCACGTGGTCGAATCTTTTGAAAGGCTTACCCGGCTCTTTCCGTCCATTCTGAGAGTCAGTCAGAGGCCGGTGCGGCGGTCTATTGACGACCGGAGGCTCCCATGGGTGTTGCGATGAGGGTGGAGGGCACAGAACCTTGCCTTAGCACTCCCTAATAAAGCCTCTTGTGAAGAGAGCAGACCTCGCGCGCCGCACGACCGGCTCTGGGAGTCGTTGGGCCGCTATCTGTGAATAGTCGGGTCCTCCTCTGCCACCCGGCCAAGTGCGATGGCTCTGCCGCCCTGCGGTGCTCGTCACGCAGGTATGGGGCACACGATGCTCGTAACAGCAAATAAAGGCGGCTCGGGACCTGCAGGCGAAAGGGGTCCCGTGGTGCTTCGCACGTCGACTTCGGGTCTCGGTGCAAGCCGGAGAGCTCACGGAAGTCTAAAGTTTTCGGCACGTGGTCGAATCTTTTGAAAGGCTTACCCGGCTCTTTCCGTCCATTCTGAGAGTCAGTCAGAGGCCGGTGCGGCGGTCTATTGACGACCGGAGGCTCCCATGGGTGTTGCGATGAGGGTGGAGGGCACAGAACCTTGCCTTAGCACTCCCTAATAAAGCCTCTTGTGAAGAGAGCAGACCTCGCGCGCCGCACGACCGGCTCTGGGAGTCGTTGGGCCGCTATCTGTGAATAGTCTGGTCCTCCTCTGCCACCCGGCTAAGTGCGATGGCTCTGCCGCCCTGCGGT
>NW_027310104.1:25000-37500 GCF_047496795.1 Chiloscyllium punctatum | reverse complement strand
TCGGTACAAATCAGTAACCACTGACACTTAGAATATTTTCGGGTTGGTATAAATCAGTAACCACCGACACTTAGAATATTTTCGAGTTGGTATAAATCAGTAACCACTGACACTTAGAATTTTTTCGAGTTGGTATAAATCAGTAACCACTGACACTTAGAATATTTTCGGGTTGGTATAAATCAGTAACCACCGACACTTAGAATATTTTCGAGTTGGTATAAATCAGTAACCACTGACACTTAGAATATTTTCGACTTGGTATAAATCAGTAACCACTGACACTTAGAATATTTTCGGGTTGGTATAAATCAGTAACCACCGACACTTAGAATATTTTCGAGTTGGTATAAATCAGTAACCACCGACACTTAGAATTTTTTCGAGTTGGTATAAATCAGTAACCACTGACACTTAGAATATTTTCGGGTTGGTATAAATCAGTAACCACCGACACTTAGAATATTTTCGAGTTGGTATAAATCAGTAACCACTGACACTTAGAATTTTTTCGAGTTGGTATAAATCAGTAACCACTGACACTTAGAATATTTTCGACTTGGTATAAATCAGTAACCACTGACACTTAGAATATTTTCGGGTAGGTATAAATCAGTAACCACCGACACTTAGAATATTTTCGAGTTGGTATAAATCAGTAACCACCGACACTTAGAATTTTTTCGAGTTGGTATAAATCAGTAACCACTGACACTTAGAATTTTTTCGGGTTGGTATAAATCAGTAACCACCGACACTTAGAATATTTTCGAGTTGGTATAAATCAGTAACCACTGACACTTAGAATTTTTTCGGGTCGGTATAAATCAGTAACCACTGACACTTAGAATTTTTTCGAGTTGGTATAAATCAGTAACCACTGACACTTAGAATATTTTCGGGTTGGTATAAATCAGTAACCACTGACACTTAGAATTTTTTCGACTTGGTATAAATCAGTAACCACTGACACTTAGAATTTTTTCGGGTTGGTATAAATCAGTAACCACTGACACTTAGAATATTTTCGGGTTGGTATAAATCAGTAACCACTGACACTTAGAATTTTTTCGGGTTGGTATAAATCAGTAACCACCGACACTTAGAATTTTTTCGGCTCAGTAGAAATCAGTAACCAAGCGCATTTTTGAATTGGTTACTGATTTCTCCGTTCGAGTTGCGGCTGCGGTTGGCTTCAAATAGTGGTGGGGGCTTAATTATCGCCGAGGGGAGCATGTCCCGGTGGTGTGGCCGAGGATGGAGTGCCTTTTGAAGGGGGTGTTTCTGAATTTGGACCCTTTTTGAGTTGCATGGCCGGATGGGTGTGGTTTTGAAGGGTGTGTCTGTCTGGAGTGGCACCGGCGTTGGTGTGAGGCTGAGGGTGGGCGTTCGGTTCCTGGTTAGGGATAGGGAAAGGGTGAGACTTAGCTTTAGTGCTCGTGCCCCCGATTTTGGTAATGTTTGACGTCAATTTTCCAAGGAGGCGAATGCAAGGCTTCAGAGGGACTTTGAGTGTTCGGGGGCGGGGTAGCTCAGCCGGATTTGCCCCGGCGGTTCTGCGGACGGTGTTGACTTCGAGGGCGGACCGGCCCCCGTGTTCAGTCCGAATATCGTGCATTGTTAACGGCGGGAAGTGTTCCAAAAGGGAATGGGATTGAATGTGACTGCTGAAGCCGACTTTGAGACCTGTAACGCGGGTAGCTCAGCCGGATTTGACCCGGCGGTTCTGGCGACGGTCTCGCCTTCGAGGGGGGAGCGCCCCGCGTGTTCAGGCCGAATTTTGTGCATTTCCATCGGCGGGAAGAGGTCCAAACGGGAATGGGATTGAATGTGACTGCTGAAGCCGACATTGAGACCTCTAACGCGGGTAGCTCGGCAGGATTTGACCCGGCGGTTCTGCCGAAGGTCTCACCTTCGAGGGGGGAGCGTCCCGCGTGTTCAGGCCGAATATCGTGCATTGTTAACGGCGGGAAGTGTTCCAAACGTGAATGGGATTGAATGTGACTGCTGAAGCCGACATTGAGACCTCTAACGCGGGTAGCTCGGCCGGATTTGACCCGGCGGTTCTGGCGACGGTCTCGCCTTCGAGGGGGGAGCGTCCCGCGTGTTCAGGCCGAATTTTGTGCATTTCCATCGGCGGGAAGAGGTCCAAACGGGAATGGGATTGAATGTGACTGCTGAAGCCGACATTGAGACCTCTAACGCGGGTAGCTCGGCAGGATTTGACCCGGCGGTTCTGCCGAAGGTCTCACCTTCGAGGGGGGAGCGTCCCGCGTGTTCAGGCCGAATATCGTGCATTGTTAACGGCGGGAAGTGTTCCAAAAGGGAATGGGATTGAATGTGACTGCTGAAGCCGACATTGAGACCTCTAACGCGGGTAGCTCGGCCGGATTTGACCCGGCGGTTCTGGCGACGGTCTCGCCTTCGAGGGGGGAGCGTCCCGCGTGTTCAGGCCGAATTTTGTGCATTTCCATCGGCGGGAAGAGGTCCAAACGGGAATGGGATTGAATGTGACTGCTGAAGCCGACATTGAGACCTCTAACGCGGGTAGCTCGGCCGGATTTGACCCGGCGGTTCTGCCGAAGGTCTCACCTTCGAGGGGGGAGCGTCCCGCGTGTTCAGGCCGAGTTTTGTGCATTTCCATCGGCGGGAAGAGGTCCAAACGGGAATGGGATTGAATGTGACTGCTGAAGCCGACATTGAGACCTCTAACGCGGGTAGCTCGGCCGGATTTGACCCGGCGGTTCTGCCGAAGGTCTCAGCTTCGAGGGGGGAGCGCCCACCGTGTACAGGCCGATTTTCATGCATTTCCAACCGTGGGAAGGGGTCCGAAAGGGGATGGGGGTGAACGTGACTGCTCAACCCGACTTTGAGACCTCTAACGCGGGTAGCTCAGCCGGATTTGACCCGGCGGTTCTGGCGACGGTCTCGCCTTCGAGGGGGGAGCGTCCCGCGTGTTCAGGCCGAATTTTGTGCATTTCCATCGGCGGGAAGAGGTCCAAACGGGAATGGGATTGAATGTGACTGCTGAAGCCGACATTGAGACCTCTAACGCGGGTAGCTCGGCCGGATTTGACCCGGCGGTTCTGCCGAAGGTCTCACCTTCGAGGGGGGAGCGTCCCGCGTGTTCAGGCCGAATTTTGTGCATTTCCATCGGCGGGAAGAGGTCCAAACGGGAATGGGATTGAATGTGACTGCTGAAGCCGACATTGAGACCTCTAACGCGGGTAGCTCGGCCGGATTTGACCCGGCGGTTCTGCCGAAGGTCTCACCTTCGAGGGGGGAGCGCCCACCGTGTACAGGCCGATTTTCATGCATTTCCAACCGTGGGAAGGGGTCCGAAAGGGGATGGGGGTGAACGTGACTGCTCAACCCGACTTTGAGACCTGTAACGCGGGTAGCTCAGCCGGATTTGACCCGGCGGTTCTGGCGACGGTCTCGCCTTCGAGGGGGGAGCGTCCCGCGTGTTCAGGCCGAATTTTGTGCATTTCCATCGGCGGGAAGAGGTCCAAACGGGAATGGGATTGAATGTGACTGCTGAAGCCGACATTGAGACCTCTAACGCGGGTAGCTCGGCCGGATTTGACCCGGCGGTTCTGCCGAAGGTCTCACCTTCGAGGGGGGAGCGTCCCGCGTGTTCAGGCCGAATTTTGTGCATTTCCATCGGCGGGAAGAGGTCCAAACGGGAATGGGATTGAATGTGACTGCTGAAGCCGACATTGAGACCTCTAACGCGGGTAGCTCGGCCGGATTTGACCCGGCGGTTCTGCCGAAGGTCTCACCTTCGAGGGGGGAGCGCCCACCGTGTACAGGCCGATTTTCATGCATTTCCAACCGTGGGAAGGGGTCCGAAAGGGGATGGGGGTGAACGTGACTGCTCAACCCGACTTTGAGACCTGTAACGCGGGTAGCTCAGCCGGATTTGACCCGGCGGTTCTGGCGACGGTCTCGCCTTCGAGGGGGGAGCGCCCCGCGTGTTCAGGCCGAATTTTGTGCATTTCCATCGGCGGGAAGAGGTCCAAACGGGAATGGGATTGAATGTGACTGCTGAAGCCGACATTGAGACCTCTAACGCGGGTAGCTCGGCAGGATTTGACCCGGCGGTTCTGCCGAAGGTCTCACCTTCGAGGGGGGAGCGCCCACCGTGTACAGGCCGATTTTCATGCATTTCCAACCGTGGGAAGGGGGCCGAAAGGGGATGGGGGTGAATGTGACTGCTCAACCCGACTTTGAGGCATCTAACCCGGGTAGCTCAGCCGGGTTTGACCCGGCGGTTCTGCCGACTGCCTCGCCTTCGAGGGGGGAGCGTCCCCCGTGTACAGGCCGATTTTCATGCATTTCGAACCGTGGGAAGTGGCCCAAAAGGGGATGGGGGTGAATGTGACTGCTCAACCCGACTTTGGCGCTTCCGAGCCGGGTAGCCCGGCCGGGTTTGACCCGGCGGTTCTGCCGTCGGTCTCGCCTTCGAGGGCGGAGCCTCCCCCGTGTACAGGCCGATTTTCATGCATTTGCAACGGTGGGAAGTTGCCCAAAAGTCGATGGGAGTGAATGTGACTGCTCAACCCGACTTTGAGACTTTTAAGCCGGGTAGCTCAGCCGGGTTTGACCCGGCGGTTCTGCCGACGGTCTCGCCTTCGAGGGGGGAGCCTCCCCCGTGTACAGGCCGATTTTCGTGCATTTCCAACGGTGGGAAGAGGTTCAAAAGGGGATGGGAGTGAATGTGACTGCTCAACCCGACTCTGAGGCTTCTAACCCGGGTAGCTCGGCCGGGTTTGATCCGGCGGTTCTGCCGACGGTCTCGTCTTCGAGGCCGGTGCCTCCCCCGTGTACAGGCCGATTTTCGTGCATTTCCAACGGTGGGAAGTGGTCCAAAAGGGAATGGGGGTGGACGTGTCTGCTCATACCGACTTTGAGACTTGTAAGCCGGGTAGCTCAGCCGGGTTTGACCCGGCGGTTCTGCCGACGGTCTCGCCTTCGAGGGGGGAGCCTCCCCCGTGTACAGGCCGATTTCCGTGCATTTCCAACGGTGGGAAGAGGTTCAAAAGGGGATGGGAGTGAATGTGACTGCTCAACCCGACTCTGAGGCTTCTAACCCGGGTAGCTCGGCCGGGTTTGATCCGGCGGTTCTGCCGACGGTCTCGTCTTCGAGGCCGGTGCCTCCCCCGTGTACAGGCCGATTTTCGTGCATTTCCAACGGTGGGAAGAGGTTCAAAAGGGGATGGGGGTGAATGCGACTGCTCAACCCGACTCTGAGGCTTCTAACCCGGGTAGCCCGGCCGGGTTTGACCCGGCGGTTCTGCCGTCGGTCTCGCCTTCGAGGGCGGAGCCTCCCCCGTGTACAGGCCGATTTTCATGCATTTGCAACGGTGGGAAGTTGCCCAAAAGTCGATGGGAGTGAATGTGACTGCTCAACCCGACTTTGAGACTTTTAAGCCGGGTAGCTCAGCCGGGTTTGACCCGGCGGTTCTGCCGACGGTCTCGCCTTCGAGGGGGGAGCCTCCCCCGTGTACAGGCCGATTTTCGTGCATTTCCAACGGTGGGAAGAGGTTCAAAAGGGGATGGGAGTGAATGTGACTGCTCAACCCGACTCTGAGGCTTCTAACCCGGGTAGCTCGGCCGGGTTTGATCCGGCGGTTCTGCGACGGTCTCGTCTTCGAGGCCGGTGCCTCCCCGTGTACAGGCCGATTTTCGTGCATTTCCAACGGTGGGAAGTGGTCCAAAAGGGAATGGGGGTGGACGTGTCTGCTCATACGACTTTGAGACTTGTAAGCCGGGTAGCTCAGCCGGGTTTGTTCCGCGGTTCTGCCGACGTCTCGTCATCGAGGGGGGAGCCTCCCCCGTGTCCAGGCCGATTTTCATGCATTTCCAACCGTGGGAAGTGGTCCAAAAGGAATGGGGGTGAATGTGACTGCTCATACCGACTTTGAGACTTTTAAGCCGGGTAGCTCAGCCGGGTTTGACCCGGCGGTTCTGCCGACGGTCTCGCCTTCGAGGGGGGAGCGTCCCCCGTGTTCAGGCCGAATTTTGTGCATTTCGAACCGTGGGAAGTTGCCCAAAAGTCGATGGGAGTGAATGTGACTGCTCAACCCGACTTTGAGACTTGTAAGCCGGGTAGCTCAGCCGGGTTTGACCGACCCGGCGGTTCTGCCGACGGTCTCGTCTTCGAGGCGGGTGCCTCCCCCGTGTACAGGCCGATTTTCATGCATTTCGTACCGTGGGAAGCGGTCCAAAAGGGGATGGGAGTGAACGTGACTGCTCATACCGACTTTGGCGCTTCCGAGCCGGGTAGCTCAGCCGGGTTTGACCCGGCGGGTCTGCCGACGGTCTCGCCTTCGAGGGGGGAGCGTCCCCCGTGTTCAGGCCGAATCTTGTGCATTTCGAACCGTGGGAAGTTGCCCAAAAGTCGATGGGAGTGAATGTGACTGCTCAACCCGACTTTGAGACTTGTAAGCCGGGTAGCTCAGCCGGGTTTGACCCGGCGGTTCTGCCGACGGTCTCGTCTTCGAGGCGGATGCCACCCCCGTGTACAGGCCGATTTTCGTGCATTTCCAACCGTGGGAAGTGGTCTAAAAGTCGATGGGAGTGAACGTGACTGCTCAACCCGACTCTGAGGCTTCTAACCCGGGTAGCTCGGCCGGGTTTGACCGGCGGTTCTGCCGACGGTCTCGTCTTCGAGGCGGGTGCCTCCCCGTGTACAGGCCGATTTTCGTGCATTTCGAACCGTGGGAAGTGGTCTAAAAGTCGATGGGAGTGAACGTGACTGCTCAACCCGACTTTGAGACTTGTAAGCCGGGTAGCTCAGCCAGGTTTGACCCGGCGGTTCTGCCGACGGTCTCGCCTTCGAGGGCGGACCCTCCCCCGTGTACAGGCCGGTTTTCGTGCATTTCGAACCGTGGGAAGTGATCCAAAAGGGGAATGGGGGTGAACGTGACTGCCCAACCCGGCTTTGAGACTTGTAAGCCGGGTAGCTCAGCCGGGTTGGACCCGGCGGTTCTGCCGACGGTCTCGACTTCGAGGCGGGTGCCTCCCCCGTGTACAGGCCGATTTTCATGCATTTGCAACGGTGGGAAGTTGCCCAAAAGTCGATGGGAGTGAATGTGACTGCTCAACCCGACTTCGAGACTTGTAAGCCGGGTAGCTCAGCGGGTTTGACCCGGCGTTCTGCCGACGGTCTCGCCTTCGAGGGGGAGCCTCCCCCGTGTACAGGCCGATTTTCGTGCATTTCCAACGGTGGGAAGAGGTTCAAAAGGGGATGGGAGTGAATGTGACTGCTCAACCCGACTTTGGCGCTTCCGAGCCGGGTAGCTCAGCCGGGTTTGACCCGGCCGGGTCTGCCGACGGTCTCGTCTTCGAGGCGGGTGCCTCCCCCGTATACAGGCCGATTTTCATGCATTTCGAACCGTGGGAAGTGGTCCAAAAGGGAATGGGGGTGGACGTGTCTGCTCATACCGACTTTGAGACTTGTAAGCCGGGTAGCTCAGCCGGGTTTGTTCCGGCGGTTCTGCCGACGGTCTCGTCTTCGAGGCGGGTGCCTCCCCCGTGTACAGGCCGATTTTCGTGCATTTCGAACCGTGGGAAGTGGTCCAAAAGGGGATGGGAGTGAATGTGACTGCTGCAACCCGACTTTGGCGCTTCCGAGCCGGGTAGCTCAGCCGGGTTTGACCCGGCGGGGTCTGCCGACGGTCTCGTCTTCGAGGCGGGTGCCTCCCCCGTATACAGGCCGATTTTCATGCATTTCGAACCGTGGGAAGTGGTCCAAAAGGGAATGGGGGTGGACGTGTCTGCTCATACCGACTTTGAGACTTGTAAGCCGGGTAGCTCAGCCGGGTTTGATCCTGCGGTTCTGCCGACGGTCTCGCCTTCGAGGGGGAGCCTCCCCCGTGTTCAGTCCGATTTCCATGCATTTCCAACCGTGGGAAGTTGCCCAAAAGGGGATGGGAGTGAATGTGACTGCTCAACCCGACTTTGGCGCTTCCGAGCCGGTTAGCACAGCCGGGTTTGACCCGGCGGTTCTGCCGACAGTCTCCTCTTCGAGGCGGGTGCCTCCCCCGTGTACAGGCCGATTTCCGTGCATTTCGAACCGTGGGGAAGTGGTCCCAAACGTCGATGGGAGTGAATGTGACTGCTCAACCCGACTTTGGCGCTTCCGAGCCGGGTAGCTCAGCCGGGTTTGACCCGGCGGTTCTGCGACGGTCTCGTCTTCGAGGCGGGTGCCTCCCCCGTGTACAGGCCGATTTTCATGCATTTGGAACCGTGGGAAGTGGTCCAAAGGGAATGGGGGTGGACGTGACTGCTCATACCGACTTTGAGACTTGTAAGCCGGGTAGCTCGGCCGGGTTTGACCCGGCGGTTCTGCCGACGGTCTCGCCTTCGAGGGGGGAGCCTCCCCGTGTTCAGTCCGATTTTCGTGCATTTCCCACGGTGGAAATGGTATCTTTCATTACGGGGACAAGGGTCTGAAGCGGTGAAGTCAGTAACCGGCATAGTTAAGGAAAGGGTTCGAATTTTCTCAACAGTACGAAAAAGTGAGCAGGGAAGCTAGAGAAGGTGTCAGTGAGTCCCAAACGAGTGAACCGCAAAACTTAGGGAAATGCCCGAAAGCGTTTTAAAGGGTGAAATCGGGAACGAGGAAATGATGGGAAAGTGCCTGAAAGTGCTAAATGAGTAAACAGAAAAACGAAGAAAAATGTTTGAAAAGAAGAAGTGAGTAACCAGGAAAACTTAGAAAAATGTTCAAAACGAAGAAATCAGTAACCAGGAAAACTTAGAAAAATGATCAAAAAGAAGAAATGAGTAACCAGGAAAACTTAGAAAAATGTTTAAAAAGAAGAAATCAGTAACCAGGAAAACTTAGGAAAATGTTTAAAAAGAAGAAATCAGTAACCAGAAAAACTGCGAAAAATGTTTAAAAAGAAGAAATGAGTAACCAGAAAAACTTAGAAAAATGTTTAAAAAGAAGAAATCAGTAACCAGGAAAACTTAGAAAAATGTTTAAAAAGAAGAAATCAGTAACCAGGAAAACTTAGAAAAATGTTTAAAAAGAAGAAATCAGTAACCAGGAAAACTTAGAAAAATGTTATAAAAGAAGAAGTGAGTAACCAGAAAAACTTAGAAAAATGTTTAAAAAGAAGAAATCAGTAACCAGAAAAACTGCGAAAAATGTTTAAAAAGAAGAAATCAGTAACCAGACAAACTGCGAAAAATGTTTAAAAAGAAGAAATCAGTAACCAGGAAAACTTAGAAAAATGTTTAAAAAGAAGAAGTGAGTAACCAGAAAAACTTAGAAAAATGTTTAAAAAGAAGAAATCAGTAACCAGAAAAACTTAGAAAAATGTTTAAAAAGAAGAAATCAGTAACCAGAAAAACTGCGAAAAATGTTTAAAAAGAAGAAATCAGTAACCAGGAAAACTTAGAAAAATGTTTAAAAAGAAGAAATCAGTAACCAGAAAAACTGCGAAAAATGTTTAAAAAGAAGAAATCAGTAACCAGGAAAACTTAGAAAAATGTTTAAAAAGAAGAAATCAGTAACCAGAAAAACTTAGAAAAATGTTTAAAAAGAAGAAATGAGTAACCAGAAAAACTTAGAAAAATGTTTAAAAAGAAGAAATCAGTAACCAGAAAAACGGCGAAAAATGTTTAAAAAGAAGAAATCAGTAACCAGAAAAACTTAGAAAAATGTTTAAAAAGAAGAAGTGAGTAACCAGAAAAACTTAGAAAAATGTTTAAAAAGAAGAAATGAGTAACCAGAAAAACTTAGAAAAATGTTTAAAAAGAAGAAATCAGTAACCAGAAAAACTTAGAAAAATGTTTAAAAAGAAGAAATGAGTAACCAGAAAAACTTAGAAAAATGCTTAAAAAGAAGAAATCAGTAACCAGAAAAACGGCGAAAAATGTTTAAAAAGAAGAAATCAGTAACCAGAAAAACGGCGAAAAATGTTTAAAAAGAAGAAATCAGTAACCAGACAAACTGCGAAAAAATGTTTAAAAAGAAGAAATCAGTAACCAGAAAAACTGCGAAAAATGTTTAAAAAGAAGAAATCAGTAACCAGGAAAACTTAGAAAAATGTTTAAAAAGAAGAAATGAGTAACCAGGAAAACTTAGAAAAATGTTTAAAAAGAAGAAATGAGTAACCAGGAAAACTTAGAAAAATGTTTAAAAAGAAGAAATCAGTAACCAGAAAAACTTAGAAAAATGTTTAAAAAGAAGAAATCAGTAACCAGAAAAACTTAGAAAAATGTTTAAAAAGAAGAAATGAGTAACCAGAAAAACTTAGAAAAATGTTTAAAAAGAAGAAATGAGTAACCAGAAAAACTTAGAAAAATGTTTAAAAAGAAGAAATCAGTAACCAGAAAAACGGCGAAAAATGTTTAAAAAGAAGAAGTGAGTAACCAGAAAAACTTAGAAAAATGTTTAAAAAGAAGAAATGAGTAACCAGAAAAACGTTTAAAAAGAAGAAATCAGTAACCAGAAAAACTTAGAAAAATGTTTAAAAAGAAGAAATGAGTAACCAGAAAAACTTAGAAAAATGTTTAAAAAGAAGAAATCAGTAACCAGAAAAACGGCGAAAAATGTTTAAAAAGAAGAAATCAGTAACCAGAAAAACGGCGAAAAATGTTTAAAAAGAAGAAATCAGTAACCAGACAAACTGCGAAAAATGTTTAAAAAGAAGAAATCAGTAACCAGAAAAACTTAGAAAAATGTTTAAAAAGAAGAAATCAGTAACCAGGAAAACTTGGAAAAAAACACTTAGAAAAATTTTCAGCAAAGTGTGAAAAATATTCTAAGTGTCAGCGGAGGAAAATGCTGCAGCATCGGGAAAGATTCGCAAACTTACACCGAACATGTGCTCCGAAGTGCCGGAGGAATTGGGTGAATTGAGCCCGGCAAATGGCCAGCTGTCGTTTTGTGCCTGCAGCCCGAAAACTTTAACTTTGTCTGTCGCGGAAGTCCGGACCGAGAAAAATCCAAACGGTTTTGACCGGACCGAGTTCCAGACCGATGCAGTCAAATTTGGAATTCAGACCCATTCAGTGCCACTTGTAGTTTTTCCGCAGTGAGGTTGGCGGGGTACCCGGAGATATATGGGAACACGATTTTTAGAACAAAATGGCGGCGCGGGACCGTTCTGAAAGGCATCCGAAAAACGGTTCCACGGGCATAGCACTTTAATGACAGGTATGAGTGCATGCCGGAGAGCTCTTGGAAGTCGAATTTTTGACACTTTGTCAATTTTTTGACAGATTTGACAAACTCTTTCTGTCTGTTCTAAGAGTCAGTCAGAGACTTGTGCGGCGGTCTTTTGACACTATTGGAGGGCGGGCAAACCCCACGTTGACTCCGGCCGTCCCTCCACAGGCGCTCGTGTCCAAAATGAAGGCGAGAGACGCGAGTGGCCTGGTTCCCTTGGGTGTTGCCAAGAAGGCTGCGGGCTGACCGTTGCCTGAGCACTCCCTAAAGCCTCTTGTGATGAGAGCAGACCTCGCCTGCCGCACGACCGGCTCTGGGAGTCGTTGGGCCGCTATTTGTGAATAGTCTGGTCCTCCTCTGCCACCCGGACAAGCGCGATGGCTCTGCCGCCCTGCGGTGCTCGTCACCCAGGTTTGGGGAACACGATACTCGTAACAAAAATAAAAGGCGGCTCGGGACCTGCAGGCGAAAGGGGTCCCGTGGTGCTAAGCACGTCGACTTCGGGTCTCGGTGCAAGCCGGAGAGCTCACGGAAGTCTAAAGTTTTCGGCACGTGGTCGAATCTTTTCAAAGGCTTACCCGGCTCTTTCCGTCCATTCTGAGAGTAAGTCAGAGGCCGGTGCGGAGGTCTCTTGACAATCGGAGGGGGTGGTGGCCCTCCGCAGGCGCTCGTGTCGAAAATGAAGGCGAGAGACGCGAGTGGCCTGGTTCCCCTGGGTGTTGCCAGGAAGGCTGCGGGCTGACCCTTGCCTGAGCACTCCCTAAAGCCTCTTGTGATGAGAGCAGACCTCGCGCGCCGCACGACCGGCTCTGGGAGTCGTTGGGCCGCTATCTGTGAATAGTCTGGTCCTCCTCTGCCACCCGGCCAAGTGCGATGGCTCTGCCGCCCTGCGGTGCTCGTCACGCAGGTATGGGGCACACGATGCTCGTAACAGCAAATAAAGGCGGCTCGGGACCTGCAGGCGAAAGGGGTCCCGTGGTGCTTAGCACGTCGACTTCGGGTCTCGGTGCAAGCCGGAGAGCTCACGGAAGTCTAAAGTTTTCGGCACGTGGTCGAATCTTTTGAAAGGCTTACCCGGCTCTTTCCGTCCATTCTGAGAGTCAGTCAGAGGCCGGTGCGGCGGTCTATTGACGACCGGAGGCTCCCATGGGTGTTGCGATGAGGGTGGAGGGCACAGAACCTTGCCTTAGCACTCCCTAATAAAGCCTCTTGTGAAGAGAGCAGACCTCGCGCGCCGCACGACCGGCTCTGGGAGTCGTTGGGCCGCTATCTGTGAATAGTCGGGTCCTCCTCTGCCACCCGGCCAAGTGCG
>NW_027310104.1:0-10000 GCF_047496795.1 Chiloscyllium punctatum | reverse complement strand
TTTTCGGGTTGGTATAAATCAGTAACCACCGACACTTAGAATATTTTCGAGTTGGTATAAATCAGTAACCACTGACACTTAGAATTTTTTCGGGTCGGTATAAATCAGTAACCACTGACACTTAGAATTTTTTCGAGTTGGTATAAATCAGTAACCACTGACACTTAGAATATTTTCGGGTTGGTATAAATCAGTAACCACTGACACTTAGAATTTTTTCGACTTGGTATAAATCAGTAACCACTGACACTTAGAATTTTTTCGGGTTGGTATAAATCAGTAACCACTGACACTTAGAATATTTTCGGGTTGGTATAAATCAGTAACCACTGACACTTAGAATTTTTTCGGGTTGGTATAAATCAGTAACCACCGACACTTAGAATTTTTTCGGCTCAGTAGAAATCAGTAACCAAGCGCATTTTTGAATTGGTTACTGATTTCTCCGTTCGAGTTGCGGCTGCGGTTGGCTTCAAATAGTGGTGGGGGCTTAATTATCGCCGAGGGGAGCATGTCCCGGTGGTGTGGCCGAGGATGGAGTGCCTTTTGAAGGGGGTGTTTCTGAATTTGGACCCTTTTTGAGTTGCATGGCCGGATGGGTGTGGTTTTGAAGGGTGTGTCTGTCTGGAGTGGCACCGGCGTTGGTGTGAGGCTGAGGGTGGGCGTTCGGTTCCTGGTTAGGGATAGGGAAAGGGTGAGACTTAGCTTTAGTGCTCGTGCCCCCGATTTTGGTAATGTTTGACGTCAATTTTCCAAGGAGGCGAATGCAAGGCTTCAGAGGGACTTTGAGTGTTCGGGGGCGGGGTAGCTCAGCCGGATTTGCCCCGGCGGTTCTGCGGACGGTGTTGACTTCGAGGGCGGACCGGCCCCCGTGTTCAGTCCGAATATCGTGCATTGTTAACGGCGGGAAGTGTTCCAAAAGGGAATGGGATTGAATGTGACTGCTGAAGCCGACTTTGAGACCTGTAACGCGGGTAGCTCAGCCGGATTTGACCCGGCGGTTCTGGCGACGGTCTCGCCTTCGAGGGGGGAGCGCCCCGCGTGTTCAGGCCGAATTTTGTGCATTTCCATCGGCGGGAAGAGGTCCAAACGGGAATGGGATTGAATGTGACTGCTGAAGCCGACATTGAGACCTCTAACGCGGGTAGCTCGGCAGGATTTGACCCGGCGGTTCTGCCGAAGGTCTCACCTTCGAGGGGGGAGCGTCCCGCGTGTTCAGGCCGAATATCGTGCATTGTTAACGGCGGGAAGTGTTCCAAACGGGAATGGGATTGAATGTGACTGCTGAAGCCGACATTGAGACCTCTAACGCGGGTAGCTCGGCCGGATTTGACCCGGCGGTTCTGGCGACGGTCTCGCCTTCGAGGGGGGAGCGTCCCGCGTGTTCAGGCCGAATTTTGTGCATTTCCATCGGCGGGAAGAGGTCCAAACGGGAATGGGATTGAATGTGACTGCTGAAGCCGACATTGAGACCTCTAACGCGGGTAGCTCGGCAGGATTTGACCCGGCGGTTCTGCCGAAGGTCTCACCTTCGAGGGGGGAGCGTCCCGCGTGTTCAGGCCGAATATCGTGCATTGTTAACGGCGGGAAGTGTTCCAAAAGGGAATGGGATTGAATGTGACTGCTGAAGCCGACATTGAGACCTCTAACGCGGGTAGCTCGGCCGGATTTGACCCGGCGGTTCTGGCGACGGTCTCGCCTTCGAGGGGGGAGCGTCCCGCGTGTTCAGGCCGAATTTTGTGCATTTCCATCGGCGGGAAGAGGTCCAAACGGGAATGGGATTGAATGTGACTGCTGAAGCCGACATTGAGACCTCTAACGCGGGTAGCTCGGCCGGATTTGACCCGGCGGTTCTGCCGAAGGTCTCACCTTCGAGGGGGGAGCGTCCCGCGTGTTCAGGCCGAGTTTTGTGCATTTCCATCGGCGGGAAGAGGTCCAAACGGGAATGGGATTGAATGTGACTGCTGAAGCCGACATTGAGACCTCTAACGCGGGTAGCTCGGCCGGATTTGACCCGGCGGTTCTGCCGAAGGTCTCACCTTCGAGGGGGGAGCGCCCACCGTGTACAGGCCGATTTTCATGCATTTCCAACCGTGGGAAGGGGTCCGAAAGGGGATGGGGGTGAACGTGACTGCTCAACCCGACTTTGAGACCTCTAACGCGGGTAGCTCAGCCGGATTTGACCCGGCGGTTCTGGCGACGGTCTCGCCTTCGAGGGGGGAGCGTCCCGCGTGTTCAGGCCGAATTTTGTGCATTTCCATCGGCGGGAAGAGGTCCAAACGGGAATGGGATTGAATGTGACTGCTGAAGCCGACATTGAGACCTCTAACGCGGGTAGCTCGGCCGGATTTGACCCGGCGGTTCTGCCGAAGGTCTCACCTTCGAGGGGGGAGCGTCCCGCGTGTTCAGGCCGAATTTTGTGCATTTCCATCGGCGGGAAGAGGTCCAAACGGGAATGGGATTGAATGTGACTGCTGAAGCCGACATTGAGACCTCTAACGCGGGTAGCTCGGCCGGATTTGACCCGGCGGTTCTGCCGAAGGTCTCACCTTCGAGGGGGGAGCGCCCACCGTGTACAGGCCGATTTTCATGCATTTCCAACCGTGGGAAGGGGTCCGAAAGGGGATGGGGGTGAACGTGACTGCTCAACCCGACTTTGAGACCTGTAACGCGGGTAGCTCAGCCGGATTTGACCCGGCGGTTCTGGCGACGGTCTCGCCTTCGAGGGGGGAGCGTCCCGCGTGTTCAGGCCGAATTTTGTGCATTTCCATCGGCGGGAAGAGGTCCAAACGGGAATGGGATTGAATGTGACTGCTGAAGCCGACATTGAGACCTCTAACGCGGGTAGCTCGGCCGGATTTGACCCGGCGGTTCTGCCGAAGGTCTCACCTTCGAGGGGGGAGCGTCCCGCGTGTTCAGGCCGAATTTTGTGCATTTCCATCGGCGGGAAGAGGTCCAAACGGGAATGGGATTGAATGTGACTGCTGAAGCCGACATTGAGACCTCTAACGCGGGTAGCTCGGCCGGATTTGACCCGGCGGTTCTGCCGAAGGTCTCACCTTCGAGGGGGGAGCGCCCACCGTGTACAGGCCGATTTTCATGCATTTCCAACCGTGGGAAGGGGTCCGAAAGGGGATGGGGGTGAACGTGACTGCTCAACCCGACTTTGAGACCTGTAACGCGGGTAGCTCAGCCGGATTTGACCCGGCGGTTCTGGCGACGGTCTCGCCTTCGAGGGGGGAGCGCCCCGCGTGTTCAGGCCGAATTTTGTGCATTTCCATCGGCGGGAAGAGGTCCAAACGGGAATGGGATTGAATGTGACTGCTGAAGCCGACATTGAGACCTCTAACGCGGGTAGCTCGGCAGGATTTGACCCGGCGGTTCTGCCGAAGGTCTCACCTTCGAGGGGGGAGCGCCCACCGTGTACAGGCCGATTTTCATGCATTTCCAACCGTGGGAAGGGGGCCGAAAGGGGATGGGGGTGAATGTGACTGCTCAACCCGACTTTGAGGCATCTAACCCGGGTAGCTCAGCCGGGTTTGACCCGGCGGTTCTGCCGACTGCCTCGCCTTCGAGGGGGGAGCGTCCCCCGTGTACAGGCCGATTTTCATGCATTTCGAACCGTGGGAAGTGGCCCAAAAGGGGATGGGGGTGAATGTGACTGCTCAACCCGACTTTGGCGCTTCCGAGCCGGGTAGCCCGGCCGGGTTTGACCCGGCGGTTCTGCCGTCGGTCTCGCCTTCGAGGGCGGAGCCTCCCCCGTGTACAGGCCGATTTTCATGCATTTGCAACGGTGGGAAGTTGCCCAAAAGTCGATGGGAGTGAATGTGACTGCTCAACCCGACTTTGAGACTTTTAAGCCGGGTAGCTCAGCCGGGTTTGACCCGGCGGTTCTGCCGACGGTCTCGCCTTCGAGGGGGGAGCCTCCCCCGTGTACAGGCCGATTTTCGTGCATTTCCAACGGTGGGAAGAGGTTCAAAAGGGGATGGGAGTGAATGTGACTGCTCAACCCGACTCTGAGGCTTCTAACCCGGGTAGCTCGGCCGGGTTTGATCCGGCGGTTCTGCCGACGGTCTCGTCTTCGAGGCCGGTGCCTCCCCCGTGTACAGGCCGATTTTCGTGCATTTCCAACGGTGGGAAGTGGTCCAAAAGGGAATGGGGGTGGACGTGTCTGCTCATACCGACTTTGAGACTTGTAAGCCGGGTAGCTCAGCCGGGTTTGACCCGGCGGTTCTGCCGACGGTCTCGCCTTCGAGGGGGGAGCCTCCCCCGTGTACAGGCCGATTTCCGTGCATTTCCAACGGTGGGAAGAGGTTCAAAAGGGGATGGGAGTGAATGTGACTGCTCAACCCGACTCTGAGGCTTCTAACCCGGGTAGCTCGGCCGGGTTTGATCCGGCGGTTCTGCCGACGGTCTCGTCTTCGAGGCCGGTGCCTCCCCCGTGTACAGGCCGATTTTCGTGCATTTCCAACGGTGGGAAGAGGTTCAAAAGGGGATGGGGGTGAATGCGACTGCTCAACCCGACTCTGAGGCTTCTAACCCGGGTAGCCCGGCCGGGTTTGACCCGGCGGTTCTGCCGTCGGTCTCGCCTTCGAGGGCGGAGCCTCCCCCGTGTACAGGCCGATTTTCATGCATTTGCAACGGTGGGAAGTTGCCCAAAAGTCGATGGGAGTGAATGTGACTGCTCAACCCGACTTTGAGACTTTTAAGCCGGGTAGCTCAGCCGGGTTTGACCCGGCGGTTCTGCCGACGGTCTCGCCTTCGAGGGGGGAGCCTCCCCCGTGTACAGGCCGATTTTCGTGCATTTCCAACGGTGGGAAGAGGTTCAAAAGGGGATGGGAGTGAATGTGACTGCTCAACCCGACTCTGAGGCTTCTAACCCGGGTAGCTCGGCCGGGTTTGATCCGGCGGTTCTGCCGACGGTCTCGTCTTCGAGGCCGGTGCCTCCCCCGTGTACAGGCCGATTTTCGTGCATTTCCAACGGTGGGAAGTGGTCCAAAAGGGAATGGGGGTGGACGTGTCTGCTCATACCGACTTTGAGACTTGTAAGCCGGGTAGCTCAGCCGGGTTTGTTCCGGCGGTTCTGCCGACGGTCTCGTCATCGAGGGGGGAGCCTCCCCCGTGTCCAGGCCGATTTTCATGCATTTCCAACCGTGGGAAGTGGTCCAAAAGGGAATGGGGGTGAATGTGACTGCTCATACCGACTTTGAGACTTTTAAGCCGGGTAGCTCAGCCGGGTTTGACCCGGCGGTTCTGCCGACGGTCTCGCCTTCGAGGGGGGAGCGTCCCCCGTGTTCAGGCCGAATTTTGTGCATTTCGAACCGTGGGAAGTTGCCCAAAAGTCGATGGGAGTGAATGTGACTGCTCAACCCGACTTTGAGACTTGTAAGCCGGGTAGCTCAGCCGGGTTTGACCCGGCGGTTCTGCCGACGGTCTCGTCTTCGAGGCGGGTGCCTCCCCCGTGTACAGGCCGATTTTCATGCATTTCGTACCGTGGGAAGCGGTCCAAAAGGGGATGGGAGTGAACGTGACTGCTCATACCGACTTTGGCGCTTCCGAGCCGGGTAGCTCAGCCGGGTTTGACCCGGCGGGTCTGCCGACGGTCTCGCCTTCGAGGGGGGAGCGTCCCCCGTGTTCAGGCCGAATCTTGTGCATTTCGAACCGTGGGAAGTTGCCCAAAAGTCGATGGGAGTGAATGTGACTGCTCAACCCGACTTTGAGACTTGTAAGCCGGGTAGCTCAGCCGGGTTTGACCCGGCGGTTCTGCCGACGGTCTCGTCTTCGAGGCGGATGCCACCCCCGTGTACAGGCCGATTTTCGTGCATTTCCAACCGTGGGAAGTGGTCTAAAAGTCGATGGGAGTGAACGTGACTGCTCAACCCGACTCTGAGGCTTCTAACCCGGGTAGCTCGGCCGGGTTTGACCCGGCGGTTCTGCCGACGGTCTCGTCTTAGAGGCGGGTGCCTCCCCCGTGTACAGGCCGATTTTCGTGCATTTCGAACCGTGGGAAGTGGTCTAAAAGTCGATGGGAGTGAACGTGACTGCTCAACCCGACTTTGAGACTTGTAAGCCGGGTAGCTCAGCCAGGTTTGACCCGGCGGTTCTGCCGACGGTCTCGCCTTCGAGGGCGGACCCTCCCCCGTGTACAGGCCGGTTTTCGTGCATTTCGAACCGTGGGAAGTGATCCAAAAGGGAATGGGGGTGAACGTGACTGCCCAACCCGGCTTTGAGACTTGTAAGCCGGGTAGCTCAGCCGGGTTGGACCCGGCGGTTCTGCCGACGGTCTCGACTTCGAGGCGGGTGCCTCCCCCGTGTACAGGCCGATTTTCATGCATTTGCAACGGTGGGAAGTTGCCCAAAAGTCGATGGGAGTGAATGTGACTGCTCAACCCGACTTCGAGACTTGTAAGCCGGGTAGCTCAGCCGGGTTTGACCCGGCGGTTCTGCCGACGGTCTCGCCTTCGAGGGGGGAGCCTCCCCCGTGTACAGGCCGATTTTCGTGCATTTCCAACGGTGGGAAGAGGTTCAAAAGGGGATGGGAGTGAATGTGACTGCTCAACCCGACTTTGGCGCTTCCGAGCCGGGTAGCTCAGCCGGGTTTGACCCGGCGGGTCTGCCGACGGTCTCGTCTTCGAGGCGGGTGCCTCCCCCGTATACAGGCCGATTTTCATGCATTTCGAACCGTGGGAAGTGGTCCAAAAGGGAATGGGGGTGGACGTGTCTGCTCATACCGACTTTGAGACTTGTAAGCCGGGTAGCTCAGCCGGGTTTGTTCCGGCGGTTCTGCCGACGGTCTCGTCTTCGAGGCGGGTGCCTCCCCCGTGTACAGGCCGATTTTCGTGCATTTCGAACCGTGGGAAGTGGTCCAAAAGGGGATGGGAGTGAATGTGACTGCTCAACCCGACTTTGGCGCTTCCGAGCCGGGTAGCTCAGCCGGGTTTGACCCGGCGGGTCTGCCGACGGTCTCGTCTTCGAGGCGGGTGCCTCCCCCGTATACAGGCCGATTTTCATGCATTTCGAACCGTGGGAAGTGGTCCAAAAGGGAATGGGGGTGGACGTGTCTGCTCATACCGACTTTGAGACTTGTAAGCCGGGTAGCTCAGCCGGGTTTGATCCTGCGGTTCTGCCGACGGTCTCGCCTTCGAGGGGGGAGCCTCCCCCGTGTTCAGTCCGATTTCCATGCATTTCCAACCGTGGGAAGTTGCCCAAAAGGGGATGGGAGTGAATGTGACTGCTCAACCCGACTTTGGCGCTTCCGAGCCGGTTAGCACAGCCGGGTTTGACCCGGCGGTTCTGCCGACAGTCTCCTCTTCGAGGCGGGTGCCTCCCCCGTGTACAGGCCGATTTCCGTGCATTTCGAACCGTGGGAAGTGGTCCAAACGTCGATGGGAGTGAATGTGACTGCTCAACCCGACTTTGGCGCTTCCGAGCCGGGTAGCTCAGCCGGGTTTGACCCGGCGGTTCTGCCGACGGTCTCGTCTTCGAGGCGGGTGCCTCCCCCGTGTACAGGCCGATTTTCATGCATTTGGAACCGTGGGAAGTGGTCCAAAAGGGAATGGGGGTGGACGTGACTGCTCATACCGACTTTGAGACTTGTAAGCCGGGTAGCTCGGCCGGGTTTGACCCGGCGGTTCTGCCGACGGTCTCGCCTTCGAGGGGGGAGCCTCCCCCGTGTTCAGTCCGATTTTCGTGCATTTCCCACGGTGGGAAATGGTATCTTTCATTACGGGGACAAGGGTCTGAAGCGGTGAAGTCAGTAACCGGCATAGTTAAGGAAAGGGTTCGAATTTTCTCAACAGTACGAAAAAAGTGAGCAGGGAAGCTAGAGAAGGTGTCAGTGAGTCCCAAACGAGTGAACCGCAAAACTTAGGGAAATGCCCGAAAGCGTTTTAAAGGGTGAAATCGGGAACGAGGAAATGATGGGAAAGTGCCTGAAAGTGCTAAATGAGTAAACAGAAAAACGAAGAAAAATGTTTGAAAAGAAGAAGTGAGTAACCAGGAAAACTTAGAAAAATGTTCAAAACGAAGAAATCAGTAACCAGGAAAACTTAGAAAAATGATCAAAAAGAAGAAATGAGTAACCAGGAAAACTTAGAAAAATGTTTAAAAAGAAGAAATCAGTAACCAGGAAAACTTAGGAAAATGTTTAAAAAGAAGAAATCAGTAACCAGAAAAACTGCGAAAAATGTTTAAAAAGAAGAAATGAGTAACCAGAAAAACTTAGAAAAATGTTTAAAAAGAAGAAATCAGTAACCAGGAAAACTTAGAAAAATGTTTAAAAAGAAGAAATCAGTAACCAGGAAAACTTAGAAAAATGTTTAAAAAGAAGAAATCAGTAACCAGGAAAACTTAGAAAAATGTTATAAAAGAAGAAGTGAGTAACCAGAAAAACTTAGAAAAATGTTTAAAAAGAAGAAATCAGTAACCAGAAAAACTGCGAAAAATGTTTAAAAAGAAGAAATCAGTAACCAGACAAACTGCGAAAAATGTTTAAAAAGAAGAAATCAGTAACCAGGAAAACTTAGAAAAATGTTTAAAAAGAAGAAGTGAGTAACCAGAAAAACTTAGAAAAATGTTTAAAAAGAAGAAATCAGTAACCAGAAAAACTTAGAAAAATGTTTAAAAAGAAGAAATCAGTAACCAGAAAAACTGCGAAAAATGTTTAAAAAGAAGAAATCAGTAACCAGGAAAACTTAGAAAAATGTTTAAAAAGAAGAAATCAGTAACCAGAAAAACTGCGAAAAATGTTTAAAAAGAAGAAATCAGTAACCAGGAAAACTTAGAAAAATGTTTAAAAAGAAGAAATCAGTAACCAGAAAAACTTAGAAAAATGTTTAAAAAGAAGAAATGAGTAACCAGAAAAACTTAGAAAAATGTTTAAAAAGAAGAAATCAGTAACCAGAAAAACGGCGAAAAATGTTTAAAAAGAAGAAATCAGTAACCAGAAAAACTTAGAAAAATGTTTAAAAAGAAGAAGTGAGTAACCAGAAAAACTTAGAAAAATGTTTAAAAAGAAGAAATGAGTAACCAGAAAAACTTAGAAAAATGTTTAAAAAGAAGAAATCAGTAACCAGAAAAACTTAGAAAAATGTTTAAAAAGAAGAAATGAGTAACCAGAAAAACTTAGAAAAATGCTTAAAAAGAAGAAATCAGTAACCAGAAAAACGGCGAAAAATGTTTAAAAAGAAGAAATCAGTAACCAGAAAAACGGCGAAAAATGTTTAAAAAGAAGAAATCAGTAACCAGACAAACTGCGAAAAAATGTTTAAAAAGAAGAAATCAGTAACCAGAAAAACTGCGAAAAATGTTTAAAAAGAAGAAATCAGTAACCAGGAAAACTTAGAAAAATGTTTAAAAAGAAGAAATGAGTAACCAGGAAAACTTAGAAAAATGTTTAAAAAGAAGAAATGAGTAACCAGGAAAACTTAGAAAAATGTTTAAAAAGAAGAAATCAGTAACCAGAAAAACTTAGAAAAATGTTTAAAAAGAAGAAATCAGTAACCAGAAAAACTTAGAAAAATGTTTAAAAAGAAGAAATGAGTAACCAGAAAAACTTAGAAAAATGTTTAAAAAGAAGAAATGAGTAACCAGAAAAACTTAGAAAAATGTTTAAAAAGAAGAAATCAGTAACCAGAAAAACGGCGAAAAATGTTTAAAAAGAAGAAGTGAGTAACCAGAAAAACTTAGAAAAATGTTTAAAAAGAAGAAATGAGTAACCAGAAAAACTTAGAAAAATGTTTAAAAAGAAGAAATCAGTAACCAGAAAAACTTAGAAAAATGTTTAAAAAGAAGAAATGAGTAACCAGAAAAACTTAGAAAAATGTTTAAAAAGAAGAAATCAGTAACCAGAAAAACGGCGAAAAATGTTTAAAAAGAAGAAATCAGTAACCAGAAAAACGGCGAAAAATGTTTAAAAAGAAGAAATCAGTAACCAGACAAACTGCGAAAAATGTTTAAAAAGAAGAAATCAGTAACCAGAAAAACTTAGAAAAATGTTTAA
>NW_027310103.1:188508-210621 GCF_047496795.1 Chiloscyllium punctatum | reverse complement strand
AAAAGATGTGATATAAGTAAATTGGCAAGAAATATAAAAACAAGAAGCACGAGCTTTTCGATGTATGTAAGAAGAGTTAAAGAGGTGTGTGTGTGTGATCTTTGATAAAAAGGAAGTCAGGAAAGTATATTGAGGATATTTGGAGGGTGTGACTGGGGAACTGGATACAGGGAACAGACAGATAATTTACACCTGTATTTTACATCGTTCTTCACAGGTGAAGGTGCTGTAAATATTTCAATGGTATAAGCAAAATGGTAACAGCAGGGAAAATCTTGAGCTGTCTCGAAAAAAAGGAATAAGGCATTTCTCAAACAGATTAGACCAAGGGTAAACAGGTCATCAACAATTCAGAGATGGTTTTAAAAGAAGTGGTCACAGAGTGGCTGGTGGCTCTGTGTGAAATATTCCATAGCTCTCTGGATTAAAGGAGTGATCCAGTGAAACTGGAGACCCTCCAATGTGGCGCCTGTCTTCAAGAAACGAGCGAGACTGAAAGCAGGAAACACTTAACCTAACCATTATTGCTGGGAATCTGTGAGAGTCTGTTTTTTATGGAAGGAACTGCAGAGCATTTAGAAAAAGCTTCACACAGAGTCAGCATGGTCTTGTTAAAGGCGAACTACATTTTCCCTGTAAAATCACGCAAAGTGTTTCTGGAAATCCATGAGAATGTAACAAGTGGCCTTGATAAAGGGGGACTGGTAGACATGGGGCTTTCTAGAGATTTTCCACAAGGTATCACAAAGTAAAGGTTCTTATACAAGACAGAAGCTCATCGTCTGACGGGTAATGCATTAGCATGGGATGGCATTTGGTAAACACTTACAAATCGGAGAGTCATGATTCAGCGATCTTTATGAAAAAAATGTATCTACTGGAGTACCACAAATATCAGTCTGATGGCAAAAGCTGCTTACAAGAGCTGCATTCAGCTCCTGACGGCGGAAGCCGAGTGCGATATACATTCGAATTTGAGGATGACACTGACAACCAAAAGGCAGGCTGTTATTAAACGGAGAGGATTCCTAAAAAAAGGAACAGTACAACGGATTGGTCTGTTCCTATATATGAAACATTGCGTCAGCATGTTGATGCAGAAATGTTGGTTCATTAGACTGGTTCCTGGAATGAAAGGATTGAATTATTGAATACTTCAAAAATGCTGAGGTGATTATTCATTGTGGTTTAAATGAATTAGAGTGTCATTGCTGAAACGGACAAGATACAGAGGGGGCTTGACAAGGTCGGTGTTGAGACACCAGGGCAGAGTCTCGAAGTCAGGGATGCAGATACAGAATAAGGAATATCGATTTCAAATTGAGACAGAAAGAAATGTCTTCTTTCAGAATGTAGTGAATGGCTGGAATTTCCTAACCCCGAGAGTTGTGGAAGTTGTGTCACTGATTATATTGACAGACGGGTGGATTGGTTTGTGACATTTCAGCGAGTTGAGGGATGCAAGGGTTTAGCAGGAAAGTGGAGTTGAGCCGTGGATTAGATCAGCCATGTTCTTATTGAATGAGCGCAGGTTCCTATTTCTTCCATTCTTATTTATGTTTTTGGAAAATACTTGATTATTTTCCTGGAAGTCATGATATAAAATGTTGCATTCAGAGACAGCAGAGGATTTGTCTGAGTTGACCTTGTGTGGGCCTGTAACATGACCAACATCAGGAGCAAAAGTTACAGAGAGGGGAAGCCAGAAAAGAGGGTTTGGGGGAGGGGAGTCACTGCCTGATCCAGCCTGGATTTTCCTATACATTTGCCAAACAACACCAAACCATCGGAGTGGCCTCAATCTGCTCCTGCACAGCAGGACCGAAGGGCTGAATGGAACGGACACGACTGGGCCATTCGGAACTTTGACACTATTCCACCAGTCAATAAGGTCATGGCTCATCTCATTGTGTTCCCAGCTGCACTTTTCTCTGATTTCACAATGATTCCAGATTCATCTGTCTATGGAAAATCAGACAAAGCCAGCCTCGATATAATATAAAGATTCAGCCCTCCCAATCTTCTGGGCGAGAGAATTCCCACTTGAATGAATTCCCACTTTGTGAATTTCTCCTCAGTCCGGTTCTGACTGAGGTTGGAGGGTGTCATTGTTTCCATTTCTAGCCCCACTCCTCCACTGCTCACAACAAATTTTAAATGTAACCGGGTTGGTGATATGGCCGATGATAAAGGTCTAATACTGGGTCAGGGTCTGTTATCAGAACAAGCCAGTTGGATTTCTTCAGTCAGCTACAAGTAATTAACAGAACTAACCTAGGAGTATGATGGATATGTGATTAGCACTGCGGCTGCACATCACCAAGGAGCTGGGTTCAATTCGTACCTCAGGTGAGTTTGAACATTCCCCACGCATCTGTGTGGGTTCCCTCCCAATGCTCCAGTTTCCTCCCAAAGTACAAAGACGTACAGCTTAGAGTGGATTTGCCATGCTCGATTGCCCATTGTTGAGAGAGCGTCCCATTCATGGTACCCTTGTCAGTGTGGGGAATTTAACCTGCGTTGCTGGCCTCCCTCTGCATCACAAACCAGCCGTCCAGTCAACTGATTGGGAGACAGTGTAACTGTTACAGAGAGAAACAGGCACAGGCAAAGGGTAAGAGAAACTTTCATAACAAGGAAAAAGGTACAATTCAGATAACGGTCAAGATTACAGCTGAGGATAAAATGTTTTCTGCTCAAAATTGTATTTCATAACGCGACAAGTATAGAGAAGCAGTGGTTGGCTGAATACAATAAAGTGAGACAAAGTGAAATAGCCAGAATTACTAACTGTGATTGGATATAAAATAAGTGTATATTTTTGCAGGAACCCAGGGGGTTGAATGACTGAAAGTTCCTATACCTGAAAATGGGTATTCTTTGGAACACTATCTGGAAAATTCCATATTCAAAGTGCGTGGATGTGTGTGACCGCAGATACTGCACTGAGCTGGGTGGTGACTTCTGACCATGTTCGGTGGGGCTGGTGGTAAGGCCTCCTCTGGGAAGAGAATGGACCCCCTGTACTAGCCCATCCACTAGGACCTCTCTGCCTCTGATGAAAAACCGTGGTGTTAGCTCCACTTACCTGCCATTCTCGGGATCAACTGTGCAGGGTGGTTTCAAACTGAGGAAGTACAACAGTGTGCCCATTGGCCTTTGAAAGATGGCACCAGTGTCAGTGATCATAGAATAGCCAGGGGCATCAGTGCGATGGTGAGTCCCTCCATCCATGTTGGGTTGGAGAATTGGGGTGGCATTGAATGCGAGAAACACTATGAGATTGAGTGGGTACTTAATGTGGTGAGTTCGATAAGATAGCACCATGAAACTAGTTCAGTCTCGTACAGATAATCCCTTTGTCACACTCAATAAAAACGTCACTGAGACAAACTATCGTTAGATTCAGCTCAATGAGTCGAAGACTCTGCTGACCCCACACCCAGTTACAAAGTTGCAGAACGAATGTTCATCTAAAACTCTCCCTCATCTTTATTGATGCCAATATCCCCTTCACCTATCATCCTGTGAATACTGACTCATGTTGTAGGATGCTGTCGAAAAACCTTCATTTCAGCAATCTGAAAACTGTGATCTTACATGAAATTGTCTCTCAATCTCCCTTTTGCTTTTTTCCCCCAAATCCTTTTTATTGTTGGTAGTTAAACTGATTTCTCCGCCATCTCTCTCTGGCAGGAACTAGCGAATATGGACTAAGCAATAAGGACTCTGTATCAGAGTGATCAGGTAACTAGACGGGTAATTCAGAGGTACGGGCTGTGACTCCAAGGCCGATGTCAGAGCTTAAATTCGAATGACAAAAATTGGAATAAAACCTAATTTCACTCATGGAAACCAGAAACCGTTAAGATTTATTTTTATTATTTTTCTGATCGGCTTTGTTAAAGAAACTTAACATTATTACCCAATCTGAGCTCAGTTTAACTTCAGACCCACAACAACATTGTTGGCTCCATTTTGTCTTGACAAATGGCCGCGTGGTCAAGGACAATTAGTGATGGACAACAAATGCTGCCCTTGCCCGTGATGCTGTCATCCCTTGAAACAACAACATTAAAGGTGAAATAAATCAAAAACGGTGGGTTCCAGAGATCGAAAATAAAATTCTCCAGCATCTGAAAGTGTTAGAGAATCTCGCAGGTATGGCAGCCTCTGTCAGGAGAAATGCAGATAATGTATTGACCCTACTTCACAACTGAAAACAAACTGGGAAATAATATTATTTATCCATGTATCATGGATGGTTGGGTTAGAGAGAGAGGTGGGGGCTAGTTTTAAATTGAATGGATGGTGAAATGGCCAGAAAAAAGAGAGGAAAAGAAATGAAAAGTGAGCAAAGGGATTGCTGATGATGAACTGAAAGGAAAACAAAAAAAAATGGCAAGTTATTCTCACATTTCCCCATGTCCCATATTCCTGAATATCACGTCCATTTAGATATGTCCCTGTTTAAAGTGAATTAGGTTCCCTTATCTCTCTTCTCTGAGTGCGATGATCGAATCCATGAGCAATACTGGTGCTGCCCTTATAGTTGCAGAGATATAGAGGAAGTTAATGCTACATTGTCAACTGCTTCTTTGGAGAGTGAACCTCTTACTGTGGGAGTGTGCAGAGATGAAACAGCTTTCTCAGCCAGGAAGAGAAACTCAGGAGTGGAAATAGTTTTCAACACTGAACGCGTGCACGTTCCATGTGGTGAATTGACTTGTTCCTGTCATTGGAATATCAGTGGAGTTACTGTGGATGCTTATCTCGGGTTTGTATTGTCAGCTGCTGGGTCTGGTGACCCCACTCTAAACACTGCATTTACAGAGTGTCTGGGTCCATGGTAAACAAATGGAGATGAGGCTCCACAGAAGGGAAGCTCTATAAATAGGGAGGTGCAGGACAGTGCATTATCTTTCCTGGGATTTCCCAGGTCATTTGTCTAAGCTGGACCAGGTGTCAGGTATGAAACCAGTTTGTTTCAAAATTGAGCTGTTCACGGAGCTGTGTCCCCTCCTTCAATATACTGTGTAGTCTCACACCAGTGACAGGACTGTGTTAATGGTCAGCATAAATTAAACTGGATGAATTCTGGAACTTTCTGAATGAGTAACATATCCATCATCACCGGAGTGAAGTCCTCCAATATATTCACTGGCTGACAGAACCCATCTGTCCGCTGAGAGCAACATATTGTGCCTATCTCCTTGAGAAAGTTACAGAAAGAAACTTCCAGAAATACAAGGGAACAGAGTGACTGGTGAAAATGAGGAACAACAGGAAATTAGAATTAATAAAAGGTATGTCTTTCAAAATCTCATTGAATTTAAGGTTGGTATATTGCTGCATCTGATGAGCTACATCCCCAAGTATTGAGGAGGTGGCAGTAGAGCTTGTGAAAGAATTACTGATTATTCTTCAAAGCTGGTTAGATTCTGGAAAGGATCCTCCAAACTTGAAAGCAGCGATTGTAAACCTAAATATTTAAAACAGGACGGAGAGAGCGAACAGCAAACTAAACAATGGTTAGCTTGATATAAGCTGTGAGAAAAATATTGGAACCTTTGGTGAGGAATGTGACAACTAGACACTTGGAAAATAATGACATGAAAGCGGTAGAGTCAATCGAGATTCAGGAAGGGGAAATTATCTTGATCTGTGATAAACCTGCTGGATTTTGTGGAGATTGTCCATTGTGACATCGACAATTGAGAACCAGTGGAATGAAGTATTGAATTTTCAGTAGATGTTTGACATGGTTGAATACAGATGAGTGGGGAATGTTAGAGTCCATGGGTAGGTAGGGGTGGAATACACCGAATGTATTAAAAGTTGGATAATCGAGAGAATGAAGACAGTAGTATAATTATCTGGAGTGAAGGATCAGTGTTTGTGCAATAGCTCTTCGCAAGATATAAAGTACTTCAGATATGAACAACAAATATCATCATTCACATTTATATTCATTAAATAGTGAGAGGTTGGGAAGTGCTGTTGTTGAAACAGACCTGGATGTGCTTGGTCATAAGTCACAAACGGAATTTTTACGCAGCATGAAGTAAATGATATGTGGCTCTTGATGCAAAATGATTAAAGTACCAGAGTAAATGTATCTTTCCCAATGATAGTGTTTTGTTGAGAGACTGTTAGGAGTATTGTGTACAGGTTCAATCAGCTTTATAAATAATGATCTTGTCAGCGATTCAGTCCAAAGGGGTTTCACCAGACTAAACCCTGGCATGATGCTACCATGAGGAGAAAGTGAAGAACTTTGTGCTCAATAAAGTGTGTTAAGGTGTTTGTGAGTTTATATTAAAAAAATGCTGAAGCACATTGAGCGTTGAAGATACAAAATTGCCTTATTAGATAAATTAAAGGAATGCCCAGGTCAATTCACATTTCCTATGTATTGGAGTGCAAATATATCGACCGTAAATATATTGCTCGTGCCTGTTCTAGTCGAGGAGAGATCTGCACGGTAACAGCATGTAGATTGTGGTTTTTGAGGGTTATGGTGGTGGGCAGGTCAGCCAGTTATAGTATTGCAAACGGACAACGCAGCAGAATCATCTAGCCTGCGATAAGAAAACACGCATCTTTCTCCCTCACTACTAACTTCACGAGAGCAATGGGTGATGGAGATGTGATCAATAGCCAGCGGTGCCAATATTCAATCCAGTCCAGTAGTTTTTGTGAACTGAAGGAACCATACTGAAAGGTGTTAAATGGAGTTGTTTGTTCAGTGACTGTGATTGATGCCAGTCTCCATGGATCCTGGTTGTGTCACTGGATGTTTTCCGTCTCCTATTAGTATGAGGCCTCTTGCAATGGTTTATGCTATTGTAACAGCAGATGCATCAACTCCAATGCTCAAAGGGACACAGCTGCAGAGACATAAAAAGGAGATATAAACATCTCAGAATAGTCTGGAATGATCCATTAATGGATCAGAATCTGAGAACATTAGACTGGAAAGCTGCAACAATGGACAGGAGTTTATCCAATGGTCTTTTATTTTTATCCTGGACTTGGTCAACATTACCATATCGGATATGGGGTGCACTGATGATAATCCAGGCGGGTTACTATCCTATCCTCGCTATTGTTGGTGTTCCTGGTAAGTTTCTTCATCTCTATCCATTTATTAATCTCTTCAACCATGGTGACCTTCTTTGCTATTTCTGTTATCTATATTTGTCAAAGACGAAAACTATTGTCTTCAGTTTCAAATGCAAATTCAATTAATTATCCACAAACTTCAGAACTGCCCTCACAAACATCTGAGAACAAGACTGTTCACAATACCGAAGTACCTTTCTTCCCTGAATTCATTCATGTCTCGGTATTCTGTCCATCACCAAACCAACCCACTACCAGCTCGATTATATGCCCAGTCACCATCTTGGCTTCAATGCTGACGCTTAATTATCCATTATCTATGCTTCGTTAAAATTCAGACGTTATGGTTCCACCTCTCTTCTAAGCACTCTTTCAGTTGCAAATATTTAGATCACATCTTTGTTCTTGTCTCTAAAATAACTTAATGACAGGAACACTCTTTCAGAGCAGTAATGTCGGAAGAAATGTAATTCAGATGCACAGGTTATTACACAGAAAGACACTGTTCCACATCCTACCACAGACGATGTCAGAAAGTAAATACACAAGACAGGAATTGGGAAAAAAAGCAAGTTTTAGGAATAACAACTATTACATCTCCAGCATTTACGTTTATCTATTTCAGTGATGTCCTTTGGTAAATAGATCTTGCGTTACTCTCTGGTCTGGCTTAAGATTGATGTGAGACCCACAGCAATGTGCTTGGTTCTGTACTACCTGAAAGAATGACCTCGCAGGAAATGACATTTGGTTAGGTCAACAAATGCTGCCCCTGTCAGCGATGCAGACATTCCAAATAATAACAAAATTAAAGGTTAAATAAAGCAAAGAATGATGCAACAGATCAGAAACAATAAAGAACGAGTAAGTGCCAGACAAACTGAGCAGATTTGGCAGCCCCCTCGCGTCGAGAGAAAAATAAAATTGGCAATTCGATTCATACATCAGAACTGAACACAGTTGGGAAATAGTGTGATTGATGTTGGTGACACTGACATCTGTTATGAAGGGGAGAAGGATTGAGTTGAATAGAAGGAAAAAGAGAGCGATAGAGAGAAAGAGACAAACAAAGGGATTGTTGTTGGTCAGCTGTGATGGAAATAAAAACTGAAATTAAACATCACTTATGTTTTTTCCAGTTCCCATATTATTGATAAACATGACCATGTAAGATATATGTCAAAGTCCCTGCTTAAAGTTATTTATGTCTGTTGTTCTCTCTTCCCTGAGTGGGATCATCGTCTTTTATTCAGTAATGGGATGCTGGTCCAGTATTTAATTCCCTTTCCTCATTGTTCTTGAGAAGGTATTGGTGAGCTGCCTTCCTGACCCACTGCAGTCCGTGGGCTGTAAGGAGTCAGTGCTGAGGTCCATGCGGTTTCATTTCTTTGAGGTTTTGAAGTGACTGATATAACTGAGTGACTGGCTTGGCCATTTCAAACTGCAACTGAGAGTTATCCACATTACTGTGGAGTAACATGTAAGCCCCACCAGCTGAAGATGGTAGATTTCCTTTCCTGAAGGGCATGAGGGTGCAAGGTAGGACAATTGACATTGGTTTCATTGTTTCATTTGATTCTTAATTCCTGATATTTTATTGAATTTAATTTCCAACATTTGCCATTGTGGGATTCGGATCCGGTGTCTGGATCATTACCTGATTCCCTGGATTAATATTCGGAGATAATACAGCTAGATCATCGCCTCCTCAGTATCTCCAATCAACTCGAATGGCAACAGTGAAGTTGTTGTTGGTGTGACTTTGCTTCATAAGGCAAATAAATGATTGGCAAAAAATGCCATCCTTCTCAGTTTGTGTTTATGAGAAGGCGAGATGATGGGAAGTGCTCTTGGTGAAAAGGAGCTGGATGTCCTTGATCATGAGGCACTAACACAATTCATGTAGAGCAGTCGGGTACTGGCAGGTGGGACTAGATTGGGTAGGGATATCTGGTCGGCACGGACAGGTCCGACCGAAGGATCTGTTTCCATGCTGTGCATCTCTATAACTCTATGACTCAGCAAGTAATCAGCACAACAACTGAGTAGTATCGTTCATTACAAAATGATTAAAGAATAAGAGTGAAGACACCGTCCTGCAGTTGTGAAGTATACTTGAGACATTATTTTCTTTCATTTATAATCAATGATCTCCTTGCTACAGAGAGACGGTGTAATGGTGTTTCACCAGATTAATCCCTGCGGTGATGGTATCGTGAGGAGCGTGTGAAGGAATTTGGCTGCCCTTTCCTTACCTCTCGCCGTTAGCTCAAGATGTTTCATTTGCAACTGAATTCTTGCCATCTCTGATTCTAATGGTTTCTCCAGCAAGTTTAATTGACGAGATATCGCTGTAATTATCTCTCCTTTTCTGATAGAAGCAGTCAGTTCCAATTCCAGCTTCTCTGCTAATTCTTGCAACTTGGTCTTATTCATTTTTCATAAAATTTCCAAAGTCACTGAAAGCACACCCAGAAAATGTTTGGCGACTGAAATAGCCATTACTATTCTAAGTTTTCTCAACCCAATCAAACTAATACCCAAAATGAAACATTTGCCTTTCGATAAAATGCAGAAGAGGGAAAAAAGAAAGCAGCAGAACAGAGAGTAAAAAGAAAGAATGGCAAAAGAGAGAGCAATAGGGGAGAGAGAAAGAGAGAACTTTTGAAGAACAAAAACTGATAATTAAAAAGAAAAGTCAGTGTAAAAGGCTGGAGATAACGGCTGAAGGTGTGCTTCGTAAGGAAGAGAGTGAGGATGGGAAAGCCCCTGGTCGTCAGAAGCCTCGTGAGAATTTGCTTGAGTATGTTCAAGCATCGCCTCAATTTGATGAGAAGAATGTGATGCCCTTTTCATCTCATTTGTAAAGTTGGCTAAACAAATGCAGTGGCCAGAGGCTATGTGGATTTCGTTGTTCCAAACAAAACTTGTAGGTAGGACTGGTGAGGTATTCACATCCCTATCAGAGGAGGTATTTGGGGAGTATAAGGAGGTTAAAAAAAACATTTTGTCTGCATAGGCAACATTTCAGGAATTTAATGAGGGATCCTGGTGAAACTTACACTGAGTTTGTAAGGATCAAACAGACTAATTTCGATAGTTGGATGTAGGATAACCAAACAAGCCTGGAAGTTTTGTTGGACTCGTAACAAAAAGCATAAGGGAAAGTAGGCAACTGCCTCAGAGTGTACAAGATGATCAGTGGACGTGCCAAATCTGCAAACAAAACTTACATGAAAGGGTAAAGTTTATTTACATAGGCCAGGATTAATTGGTAAGAAGGTTTCAATATTAATTGACACAGGATGTTTTCAGTCTATAATGCTGAGGGGTGAGGCTTTATGCACTCTTGAGAGACTATTTCCAGAAAATGTGCTGGTAACAGGAAATCATAGTGAGGTAAAAAGTGCTCATTTATGTAAAGTGAGGCTAGAGTGTCCAGAGAAGATTGGAGCATGTGCGGTAGGTGTACTAGACCAGTAACTTTCAGCTCTAGTAATAAAATTTGTCCTTGCAAATAATATAGCTGCTTCACTGGTAAGCGTGCTGCCTACTCTAGTTGAAAAGCCAGTGGAGATGCAGGCAACTGAAGACCTGGAGAATATGTCTCTAGAAATTTCCCCTGATTGCATCACCAGGAGATCACAGAAGCACAGATTTAAGCAGGATAAAGGCACAGATAACGAAGCTGACGTAGATTTATCCAAAAGTTTCTTTTTGACAAGATAAGTGGAAAACAGACGGAGCGAGTAGGAAAATATGAACGTATTTTTAGCTCTGCTAAGCTGATTGAATTACAGCAGAAAGATGTGGAGTTACAGAAGTTATATCAAAAGATATTTAGCAAGAAAGAGACTGAATGCATTCCTGTGTGTTAATACTTAACAAATGATGTTTTAATGCAGATATGGAGATCAGCACACATTGAAGCAGATCAGACATGCACAGAAATTCATCAAATTGTTTTGTCTGTTGGGTATAGAAAGGGAGTGCTGCGAGTGGCACGTGAGCTACAACTTGGAGATCATTTCGGGGTGAGGACATTACAGGCTGGAATACAAAGATATTTTCACTGGCCTGGACTTCACAAAGATGTAGTGAATATTGCCAAATGTCTCAAACATGTCACACACGCAGTAATAAAACCTGCAACTTTAATACATATTCCAGCATTTGAGAAACCTTTCACAAGAGTCATGATAGATTGTGTAGGTCCCCTATCGCAAAGACTAAGTGGGAATAAGTATTTCTTAACAATAATGGATGTGTCAACTAGATTTCCAGTGGCAGACCCATTATGCAGCATCACAGCTAAAAGAGTTGTAGAAAAAAAAATACTTATTTTTTACGTAGGTACAGACTACCAAGAGATCCAGATAGATCAAACCTCACATCCGAACTATTCAAGCAGGTGATCGATAACTTGGGAATAAAGCAATTCAAATCTGCTACATAGTATTCAGAATCACAGTGAACATGAGCGAGATGGCATCAAACAGTGAAGACCATGTTGAGGGTTTATGGTCAGGATAATCCAGATGATTGCGAAAAGGAAATTACTTTTGAACTATTTGTGATCAGAGACGCACAGAATGACTCGACCAAATTCTGACTATTTGAATTAATTTTTGAGCATGAAGTAAAAGGACTGTTAACATTGATTAAGGAGAAATTAATAAGGCAGAATTCAGAGACCACCCATTTGGACAATGTGTCAAATTTTAGGGAACGATTAAATAGAGCTGGAGAGTTGGCTAGACAGCATTTAAAAGTATCGTAGCATACAATGAAACAGGAAGTGGATCAGAAATCACAAATTGGCAATTTTGCAATTGGGAATAAGGTATTGGTGTTACTTCCAGTAACAGTTGAGCCTTTAGAAGCAAGTTTTAGTGTACCATATCAAATTGGGAAGAAATTGAATGAGGTAAACTTCTTGGTACGGACTCCAGACAGGAAGAAATTTCACATAGTGTGTCATGTGAATATGCTCTAAAGGTATTTTGATAGGGAAGGAAAGCAAGAGGAGAAGGTATTAATGATAACAGCACAGAAGGAAGACCCACGTTCAGAGGATTCTGAATTGGACATTCCTAATATCAAATTGAACAATGAGAAAGTTGCCAAAAATTGGGATAAATTATTGAGTTACCTTCCACAAGAAAAGCATAGTGATCTGAAAGTGTTGTTACGGTATCTTGGAGAGATATACGGAAATAAACTGGGGAGTACGAACATAATTGTGCATGATGTAGACACACGAGATGCTGTTCTGATTAATTAACATCCTTAAAGGCATTATCCTCTAAAGTTGGCACAGGTTCAGAAGGAAATATAGCACATGCTCCAAGATGGCATAATCGAAATGAGTTATTGTGCTTGGAGCTCATGTATAGTCATGGCGCCAAAGACAGATATTACCCAGTGGACATGTGAGGACTATCACAAACCCAACTTCGTTGCAAAGACTGATGCATATCCAATTCCATGTTTGGAGAACTTTGTCGAAAAAGTGGGAGAAGCTACTTACATTTCTAAGTTGGACTTTCTCAGAGGCTGCTGGCAAGGACCTCTGTCAGAGAGAGCAAAGGCAATTTCGGCTTTCATACCACTAAATGGATTCAGTTCGAAGTTGTGGCATTTGATATGTAAAACGATCCAGCTACATTTCAGAGACTGATAATGAGGTCATTGTCTGATTACCCAACTATGTGGTGTACATTGATCACACGGTAGTTTTTAGTCACTCATGAAAGGAACATTTGCAGCATTTATCGGACTTGTTTGATTGACTTCAGAAGGCATGATTACTGGTAAACCTAGCTAAAAGTGAATTTGAGAAAGTCAAGCCACGTTCCTGGGTCACGTTATTGGACATGGACCAATGGCCCCATGAGATACAAAGACGAAAGTAGTTGGGGAATGTTCCACATTGTTGACAAAAAGAAATATATAATACTACGGTTCCTGGGCTTGACTGGATTTTACTGAATGTTTGTCCCAAACTTTAAGCGATGTGGCTGCTCCACTCACCGAATTGTCAAGGGCAAGAACTCTCAGTGGACAGAGGACTGTCAAAAGTATTTTCTAGCCTAAAACCTATGTTAGACACTGCCCCAATATTAGCTACACTACATTACACGAAGTCTTTCAAGATGGCTATCGATGCCAGTGATGTCGGTATTGGTCTGGTGTTCCTGCAGGAGGGTGATGAAGGAATAGAAAGACCTATCGGGTGTTTTTCTGGGAAGTTGAACGTTCATCAACAGAAATGTTCAACGGTGGAGAAAGAGACTTTAAACGTGGTGTTGGCATTACACCATAACTGTGTTTATATTACCAGCAATGCATCTGAGACAATCGTATAAACTGATCGCAACACATTGACATTTGTGGAAAAAATTAAAGACAAAAATGCCAGACTGTTTAGATGGACTTGTTGCAGCCATTCAATCTGACAATTGTGCATGTGGCAGATCGCGAAAACGTGAAAGCTGATGAGTTACTGAGACTAGAATGAGATACGGAGGTGTTCGGTGGTGGGTATACAGCAGCCTGGTTTTGTATGGGTTTGTGCATGTTTGAATGTTTACAATTAGTACAGTATAGCTGTCAGTTTTAAGACAACGAACTGGGTTTGAAGGGTTACAAATGCAGCCACCTTTTAGCATTGATGTCTTTATTAAGTGGGGAGAGATGTGGCACAAAGCAAGTCTCTTTTTGTCGAAAACCTGTTCCTTGGCTCAAGGAGACTCTGTCCTTGTTTTTTTTATATATAGAGGAACAATAAAACGGGAAAAAGCTCCGATCAAAGCTGAAAAATGTGTTGCTGGAAAAGCGCAGCGGGTCAGGCAGCATCCAAGGAGCAGGAGAATCGACATTTCGGGCATAATCCCTTCCTCACTTTCTCCAAGCTCCGATCAGTCTGGTTTGGTACAGAGATGAAAAGTACTTTCAGAGGTCTTTTATTTATATGGAAACAGATGAGTCTTCAGGCCAAAGTGGCCATGCTTTATAAGTGACCAGTATAATGAACGGAGAGTGGTGAGATCCTGTAGCTGAACTAGCTGAGCTGAGCAGTTTTCAGTTGAGTCTTGAACTGGGAAGTTCAACTGGGAGCTGTGTGGAAACTCTCTCTCTTTTCTGACCCTCGACTTCAACCTGGCAGTTAGTCTTCCATTTATACTTTTTTTTTATTATTGGGAGTTTGCTTATTGGGACAGTTGTGTGTATTCGGAATAGCATAATGAAGTCTACCTGAATAGGTTGAATTCTGTCGTCATTTTTTAATTCTGTTCTTTGTGTTTCATTGTGTAATTTTATGAATAAAGTTTTGTCTGTTTCAAAATCTAGTAGTCAACCTAGCTAAATTACCCCCGGTAATTTTCATTGTACACTTACCGAAATAAATTGCAAAGGTATGCTCTGGGCTGCCTGCTTAAAAGTGTTTGGAGTAGTCTAACCTAGTTCATAACATCTCAGAGATGGAAGATGCCTCCTTGGAACTTGGCACAAACCATTCACTTTCCCTACTCATGATCAGCAAACCACGTTAACATAGCACGTGTGTACCATTAACAATGGAGCCAGGAGGAACAACATGGAGCAGTCTGTCTTTGCAGTCCATGCCTCATTGGTTTGTCGTGTTGCAGCAACAATGACATCCTCCTATTTCAGTCTAACAGTTTGGAGGGGTTGAATGGCCTCTTCTGTTCATGTGTCAGTGTCTGGAAGAACTAGATGTCTTCCTCCTGGGCCGAGGGCAGAGGTTCAAGGACTTCAGTGGCCAACACGTGGTTCCTGCCTACCAGCACTTTGTGCTGACCAGACTCTGTCTTCCTGAGTTATAGGAGACAGACAGAAGCTGGAAGAACACAGCAAACCAGGCAGCATCATGAACTGGGAAAGTCAACACTTCTGGTATAACCGTTCTTCAGAACTGGGGTGGGGGGTAGGGGGAGCTGCAGATAAAGAGGGAAGGGAGTGGTTGGGGTTGGGAGATCAGGAGGATGGTCAGTTACGGATATGTAGACACAAGTAGTTTGTGCAACCTGGTTGGGCGATTGGAGGGATGAATCAGGTTGGGAGCTGAAAGGTAGGGTCGTTAGGTAGAATGGAAGACCTCCCAGTCACTTCCTATTTCAATTCTCTTTCCTAATGCCTTTCCGACATAGCCATCCTTGGCCTCCTCAATTGCCTCAATGAACCAAACCATAACTTGGAGGAACAAGATCTCATCTGTTACCTGTGCAGCCTGCACCCCAGGGACTCCACATTGAATTCTTCAATTTCAAATAACCTCCCTTCCAATCCCCCGACTCCCTTCCCAAACCCTCCCCTCCATTCCATTCCTCTGAGCAACCCTTGTCCAGCCGCCAACTGGATTCAGCCTTTCCATCAACAACTCGCTGATACCTTTATCTGTGTCCACTTATCCACAGCTCGCCACTCTGCGTCCTCCTCACTCACCCGCACTTTATCTATATACCCCCTTACTCCCATCCACAGACCTATCCAAGGTGTTCACTTCTCAAAGTCTTGATGCTGCCTTGCTTATTCTGTTCTTCCAGCTTCCTGCGTGTGTATTTTGGATTCCAACATCTGCTTTTATTTTAAATTGTTTTCTTGTATAATAGGCAGGAGTGAGTGAACGCATTGCGCCTCTCGTTATCCAATAGATCTGATGGGCTGAATGGCTTTCTTATATTACGGTGAAACTAGCTAGAGTTGCTGAAGGGGTTCCTCTTTCTTTAACCGTGGAAATGTTTAGTGTCCAGCAGTGCTTTTGATTAATGTTAACTATACATTATCAGCACAAGCTTGAATTTTGCCCAGATTTGATTCTTCAGTACTTTAGGAGGTGACCCATTGTTCTGAACATTGTATAATCTTCAAAGAATATCCCCACCTCTGATTGCATGGAAGAGGGAAAGACATTGATGAAGCAGCTGAAGATGTTTGTGCCGAAGAAGCTACCCTGAGGATTGCCCACAGAGATATCCAGGGACTGAGAGGATTGACGTCCACCAGCCCCATTGTGCTCTGAATGATTCAACCAGCGGGGAGTTTACAACTGATTCTCATCAAGTTCAATTTTGTTGTCTCCTGGACATCTTAATCAAATACTGCCGTGATATCAGGTCCAGTAACTTTACACTGTGTTCATATCTTCTATTCATGTCAATAGGCCAAGGTATATGTGTGGGGAGTGTTTCCTTCTCTCAGGGAATAGTGATGGTCGGGACAAGACAGTTAGGGGAGGCTACATCACTGAAATGTTTGTGGGGTACGAGTGGGTGTCAATGGGTTTTGACCCGTGAGAGAGTCAACGGCTACAAAAGATTGTGCATTAAAGAGAAATTGCGGCCGAGTGCAAATCAGCCCTGACTTACTGAATGGAAAGGCAGGTCTGAGCGGCTATGTGGCCTGGTTTTATTCCAGTATACCCCACAGTGCAGTCACTTTGTGGCCTCTTCCATTTCCTGTGTTACTGATTCAAGTAGCTGAATAGATTGATCCTGTCGCAGTGCAACTGGATACTGGTGCTGCATGATCTGGGTACAGTTTTATAGGCCCGAGGGGCTTATTGACCTCCTCCTGTAATTGTATATCAGGCTTCAGGGGCTGAAAAGCCTCATTCTGTTCTGCTGTAACTGAAATCCATATCGACTAAATCTACTGACAATGGAGAAATTGAGCATGGCAGATGCTGGAGATCAGTGTCGAAAAATGTGGCACTGGAAATCACGGCTGGTCAGGCAGCATCAGTAGAACAGGAGAATCGATGCTTTGGATGTTCCTGATTAAGGGTTTATGTCCTAAACATAGATTCTCCAGCCCCTCGAATATGCCTGACCTGCTGTGCTTATCCAACACCACATGTTTTGAAATCTACTGCCCCACACAAATCAATCTTCCTGGTCACATCATCCACTTACTTTAAGAGAAGTATCAGGCACAATCTTCCTTGCACAAAGCCACACTTACTGTTCCTAATCAAAGCCTGTCTTTCTAAATCCATGTACATCTTATCCCTCAGAACCTACTCAAGTAACTTACCGACCACGGTTGTTAAACCTACTGGTCCATAGTTCCAAGGCTTTTTTTGTTCAGTTCTTCTTGAATAAGGGCACAACATTTGCTATCCTCCAGTCTTCCGAGACATTACCTGTGGTTACTGATGAAAAACATTATAAGCCAGGGTCCCCGCAAATTCTTCTGAAGCCACTTGAGGTGTTCTTTGATATATCGGGTAAGGGCCGTGAGATTTATCCACTTTCAAGCATTCTAGTACATCCAATATCTCCTCAACTATGATATAGATTGGCTCTAAGATATCCCCACTAACTTCCTCAAGTTCTCAAGTCAACATGTCTTTCTCCACGGTAAACATAGAGTAGAAATATTAGTTGAGGACTTCACCCATCACTTATAGTTCCACACATACTTGTCCACAGCGGTCTTCGAGGGGTCGTATTTTCTATCCAATTTTTGATATTTCTTTTAATATATTTAAAGTAACTTTTTGGATTCATCCTAATCTTCACAGCCAATGCTCTTTCTTGTCCCCTTTTCACCCTACTGCTTTCCTTTTTCAGAACTCCTGTATCTCTAATATACCTCCAGGAATTCCCTTGATCCCAGCGGCCTGGACCTGAGCCACGCCCCAAATCGAACATGAACCTGTGGACCAGTTTTGTCCTTCTCCATAACTATCTGAAAATTAATAGAACTTCGGTAACTGGTCACAAAGTGCTCCCCCACTGTTAACTCAGCCACCTGTCCTGCCCTATTTCCTAAGAAATTTTCATGTTTTTCCCCTTCCCGAGTAGCAATCTCTGTACACGACTTGACGAAACTTTCCTGAAGCTTTTATCAGATTCTATCTCATCCAATCTCTTAACGCCCCTATTATGATAACCCTATTGATCTTGCAGGTTTCCCCTCTCTCCCTGCATATGTATTACTCTCATTCCTGTTGACTATTTGGGGGCCTATAGCACATCCCTAATCACCTCACGAACACCTTCCGATTTCTTAACTCCACCCACAAAGCCTCACTGGGTGATTCATCAGTTATTTTATATCTGATTACTGCTCTGGTACTCCCCTTAATCAGAACTGCAACTCCACTCCCCTCCTTCCAATATCTCTGTCTCACCTAAAGTACCTGTACCCTGGCACATTAAGCTGTCAGTCCTATCCATCACTTAGCCATGTTTGTGTAATGGCGATAATATACCAGTCCCACCTACTTATCCACGTCCTGAGTTCATTGGCCTTACCTGTAGGTCTTCTTGCATTGAGATAGATGCCATTTAATCCAAAAGGCATTTCTCTCTGTCATTTTCCAGCCTAAATTTACTATTTCTGATTACTCTATCTCCTTCCAGCATCACACTTGCCTCGCTGCTCTTGAGGATACCACCCCCTGCCAATCTAGTTTAAACCCACCCTCGTAACACAAGCATAACTGGCCGACAAGGTATTGGTGTCCTTTCCAGTGCATGTCTCGGACGGTAATCACCCTCTAAGGAGATTACCACTGTCAAGGTAATCTCGCTCCAGAGCCTCGGCCCTATTCCAACGGGTATCATTTGTGCCAACGTGCATAATGATTTCTGGATGCTCACCCAACCCCTTGAGAATATTCAGCAGCCACTTGGAGACATCCTGGACCCTAGCAGCGGGAGGTAACCCACCATCCTGGATTCCCGTTTGAGGCCACAGAATCTCCAATCTGTCCCTCTAACAATCGACCCTCCTATTTTTAACGACCTGTTTATCTTTACCGTTTCTCGCTGTGCCCCAGAGCCAGTGGTAGTACCACCAACCTGGCTACTGCTGCTTTCCCCTGAACAGACATCGCCCCCAACAATCCAAAACGGTCCACATGTTATGGAGATGAATGGCCACAGGCTATTTCTGCATTCTGCCTACTCCCTTTGCCATTCCTGGTGGTCGCACAGCTACTCTCTACCTGGAATATGGCAGGAAGCAAGGAACACCTCTTGGATTAAATTGTGTTTATTTAAATACAACAGGACTGACAGGTAAAGCTAATGAACTGAGGGCGATAAACGTTCGACTGGAATATTACAGTCATTAAAGAAACATAACTAGGGGTGTGTCTTGGGTGTGGCCACCACACTAAAGCACTTACCTATGAAGTTCTGAGTATCTCAGATGACCCTGAGTGCATCCTAAATAACCTTCAGCCCAACAAGTCCGCACCGACCCTCCAAAGAGCAGCCGACCAAGACCCACACCCTTACACTACAGGCAAATCACTACGACCAATTCACCTAACCTGCACATCTTTGAACTGTGGGAAGAAACCGCATGATCCAGAGGAATCCCATGCAGACACGGGAAGAATGCACAAACTGCACACAGACAGTTGCCCGAGTCAGGATTTGACCCCTGGTCCCTTGTGCTATGAGGCAGCAGTGCTAACCACAGCGCCATCGTGCTGCCCATCTCCAGCTCCCTAACACGGTCTTCCCGGAGATGTAGCTGGGTGCACAGTCCACACGTATAGTCAGCAGGGACAGTGAAAATCTCCGTGAGCTCCCACATGAAACAAGAGGAGCGTGCAACTGCCCTAACTGCCATCTCGACAGCTATAACAATAAAGTTAAAAGGACTTTATTTCAGTTTCCCTGTACATTTTGCTGAGCTGGAGCTGTCCGAAGCCTCTCGTGTCAAAGCCTTACTGCTTATTCTGCTACAACGGCATGTCTCTCTACCTCTCCACATATAGTTTTGGCCAGCGAAGGAAGGAGACACGACAGTGATACAGTGTTTAGGTCTTCAGCACTCCTTGACACCTGGCCACTGACTACCTGCTCCCCAGTGCAGATCTCTGCTTGGCCTTGAAGGGTGTCTTGCTGAGGTCTTCCTTCTGGTAGTGGTGACTTGTCCATGCAAATCCTCACCCTGACAGGCAATCTGTGTTGTCGCAGCCCTCTCGTGCATTCTGTCTATTAGTATCGCGTTTATGAATTCCTTGAATCCCTCGAGAGAGGTAATGTTCTTGTGAATAAAGGGCTATTGGAAAAGAACACTATTAGACATAGGGATAACAATATGTCTATCCTCGAACTGAGTCTGCTTTTCCTTCGATTAGATTATTTTTATGTTGTTAATTCCCCATTCCACTTTTCTGCAATCTCCCATAACACTTGTATAAAAATCTGTCTGCCTCAGCCTTGATGATATTTAATGATCCAGCCTCAACAGCCCTCCGAATTTTCTACAATTGTTTCCCTCTCACTGATGTGAGACTTGGTGGTCTTTAATCTGGTGATTTGCCCACTCTATCTTGCATAAACTTCCAATTCTTCCTCAGCTCCTGTGTCAATTTGCTCAAGGGTCAAACAGTCACTCTCCCTGAATCCAGAAACAGCTCTAAACTAAAGACCGATTCGTAGCATGTATTTAACATATTCTCTGGCTGCGTAGACAAGCTATCCCCTTAGTCCCTAACACTCCAGTTCTTTCCCGCATTATCGTCTTCCCCTTTATATACACCAAAAATATGACTTTGGATTCTTGCTAATCTTACCCGCTAATGTTTTATCACCGCTCCTTCTGCTCTTCCGCTGACTTTTTAAGTTTAGGCCTGCACTTTCTATATTTTTTTAGGACCTTCATTGGCCTGCTCACTTGGTACCTGCTTTAAGCTTCTCTTTCCTTTTTCATCCTGTTCGGGATTTGTGTCGACATCTGAGGTTCTCTGGGCTTGTTTTCCTAAATCTTATCTTCGGTGTAACATGCTGGGCCGACACTGTCATCAATTTGATTTTAATCAAATGATCCCCAACCCCCGTCCCACCTTCTTCTGCTACAGTTTCACCCAGAAGCAACTGCACTTTGACAAGATTCTGTCATTTGTATTCATAAAATCTGTCTACCCTATCCAAAAAGCTTTTATTATTCAAACATTTTTGGGGCCTTTTCCTTAGCAAAGTCAAAATGTGTGATATCACGGTCACTGGTCCTATAATGCTCTCCCACTTCTGTCTGGAACAGCTGACTGGCTTCGTTCCCGACAGTGAGGCCCAGCACTGCACTGCCCATTGTTGTATCTGCTCTATGTTGATATAAGATACTCTCGGGAATAAATTTCAAAGCACCTGCCCCCCTTAAGAAGATATCATTGCCATGATGAACTTTTGGAATTGAAATGCCTGAATATAATGTTCTTATTATTGATTTTACACATATAAATAACTTGGTTATATACCTGCTCCCGTACTTTCCTTTATCTGGGATTCTACAATATATCCCAAGCACTGTTTCTGTCATGGTTTTGAGATTGAGCTTTAACCACCAAACCTCATTAGAAGATCCTTTCAAGATATCGTCCCTTCTTCAGCCAGTAACTGACTTCATAATTTATAAGACAAAACTACCTCCTCTTTTACCCTATCGCCTGTCCTGACTATAGTTCTGGTACCACAGAATACTCAGTTGTCAGCCATGACCTCCCTCAAACACATCTATGTAATGGTAAAAATGACACACTTCCACATATCATCTCGTGTCCTTGTCATATCTTTCTGTCTGACAATATTCCCAGCATTAAGGTAAAGCACATCCAACCTGGAATACATCACCTGGAATACTCTGTACCTCGGAGTTCTTCAGTCATTCACTGCTCGTTATAAAGCTGTCCAATTCATAAACCAAAACTGTAACTCTGGGACTGAATGAATATTTGTTGAATTGCAATTTCGTTTTTAGTAAAAGTGTTCATCAAATGCAGCTTTCCAGAACTGAACAGTCAGCTCTAACTACAACTAGTTTCTGCTGATTAAGCGCCTGCTCAGTGTACAGAGGGGACAGCCCTCAGTAATGGGCAACGTGAGGACTGCAGATGCTGGTGATCAGAGTCAAAAAGTGTGATGCTGGCAAAGCACAACTATTCAGTCACCATCTGAGGAACAGCAGTGTCAAAGTTTTGGCATCTGCCCTTCATGAGAA